>NC_133800.1:29060635-29360635 GCF_043250625.1 Sebastes fasciatus
TTAAATGTTCCTCGCAGTCATTTTAACACCTGGTCAGGTCACTTTCAAAAGCACAGTAAGAGTCACTGTAGCTGGTAGCGTAGCACAAAGGTACAGAGGTACTGTTGCTATGGTTACCTGCAGTTTAATATACCTGCAGACCGATTTAGAACTGAGGTTTAGCTGTTGACCTGAACTATGTGTGAGGTGTTCTATTATAAGGTTTTAATGAACACTTGCCAGCCAGTCAGACACAGGTATTTTCTGTGAGAATGAGGAGTATGTGGGTGATCGTGTCCACCAGGTGTATGTACAGATCAGCACCTTATCATATAGGTTATGGCCAGAATAATTAAGCTATAGGGCAGGATGTTGTTGTTTTGTTGTAGTCTTGTTCTTGTTAACTTGGTGTTAAGTTACTGCAACTGACTAGTCATATTTTTGGAGGGGAGAACTTGAGCTGCCTCTGTGGCATGTGAGGAACAGTATGGGAGCTGTAGTATATGAGGAAAGTTTGGCAAGCTTCCCGACGCAGGTAAACAGATTGAAAACTACAAATCCCATTTGCCCTTGAAATTGCTGCAGAGATGGTGTATGTACGTGCGTGAGGCCCTCCCACTTTATATCAGTCAGTCCTTGAGGCAGTTCTCAGTGAATGTAATACTTTGAAAGTGCTGCTCATTTTGCACTTGTTATCTCAGTAGCTCAGCTCATACTTGTGATTCCACATCTGCTGCAAAGAGGTGAGGATCTATTTGCATTTTCGGTGTATATATTTTATCATAATTAGAGTAAGACGTGAAGGGCATCATGTTGCTAGCTGCATGAATATGAAACAGAGGAACAGATTCAGTGTGTTGAGTATTGTCAGCTAATGGAGGCAAAGGGAGCCTCTGTTTATCTTAGCCTCTACACTTCTAAAGCTCTTAGCAGCCAGATAGCATCTTTATTGCTCATTAAAGTGTTGTCAAATAGCCAAAAAATGGACAGTGGGATCACCACAGAGGGGTTGATATCGTTCTTTTTATATACTGTATAGTGTCCGTGATAAGCGGACTAATCTTTTCCAAATTGCTCTTTCACTTCTGAACTTAAGTTTATAAAGGGGCAGTCGGCACCTAGCAAATCACACTGGTACAGTAGTACAGTAAGTGCACCAGTCAAATAGCTGGAAAATAAGTGAAGTGTTGCTCTGCCACATACAGTGCATCAGTTTTGTTGCATATTCCTCAATGCAGTTGAACTTTGTTATATCTTTTATCGCCCTCTTATATGCACTACATGTCTAAAATAAAGTGAAATTAATTGAATATTGAATTGAATCTGGCTTTTAACAATGTCAAGCTCATTCTTGCAATATCATTGCTAACTAAAACCTGTTTTTTCCTATCATTGAGCATTTTTTAAATCTTTTTATGGCAGCATTACTAAAAAGCTACAGACGAACGAACATTGCGGAACATTAATCCAAATTCCACTAAAAGCCATTGGACTGAATTCCACAGCTAACGATTTCATTGGTTCCTGGGACCCATAATAATCGACTATGCACTGTGGTTGAGATGCCGAAAGGTTCTTGGTTAATTACTGAAATGGGATGGGTCCTCTCTTGTGACCGGCTACTTCCTGGGTTTAATGGACACTCCATTAGTCCTTTTAGAAAGGCGTTAATGGGACGATGATGTTCCTTGTTTTGTCAAAAACTTTTCAGCCAAACGGCCTGAGCTGCCAAATGACGACCTTTTTACAACACAGATTCCTTCAGCTTTCCTTCTTCACACTCTGACCAGCAGACAGGCTTTGAGTGTTTACAAGCTTCAAAGGGATATCAACCTGAATTATATTTTTATCCATCCACCACGAAATTGATATTTTTAGACGTGCTTTGGGCAGGACCTTGAAGCGTCTTACTCACTAGACTTACAGTGTATTTACACACGTTTTTGAATTGCAAGAGCAGTGCAACAACCTACAAACTTGATACTCAAATAATAATTCTGTTAATAGTGTTTTAAATCTTTGGCTGAGGGGCTCAATGTACAGTAATATCTTTCAGTTATATTACACAGAAGACCAACTGAACTGTAGGGGGGTATGCAGATTTTATTATATGTATGAATCAAAACTAATTGGCTATTCAGTAAGGGCACTTTCACAAGCCAACATTTAGTCTGTTTTAATCAAACTCTGGTGCAGTTTGTTTGGGCGGTTGTGAACGTAGTAATCGTACTCTGGTATATTTGTCCACTCCCATGTTGATAAGAGTATTAAATACTTGACAAATCTCCCTTTAAGGTACATTTTGAACAGATACAAAAATTTGCTATTCATTTTCGATCAATTACGATTACATATTTTGATCTATTGACAGCCCTAGTTAAAATTGATAACCTTTACTGTATCGGGACTGAATTTTAGAGTTAGATATCAGACATTTTCTGAAGGAAAGTGCACACTACAAGAAACATTGGTATGAAAGCTCTGCTCTTAATGCTTTCTATATATTTCTGTAAGGGGATAAGGGATCTTTAGTTTTCTGTAGCAGACATTTGACTTGTTATAGCACACCTGTAACAAATAACATTAATGATGGCTCAATTTCATAATGAATGTTATTAGTCACTCCTGTGTTATAAGTTGCGTTAAACTGTCCACTGTGATAAAAGTCACAGTGGCTTTGTGGGTTTCTGCCTCAGCCAATTCCACGTTGTGCTGTGTCACCTTTGTCTGTGTGTGATTACTGGGTTGATTTTATTTGCAATTTTGTATATTTGAAATGAATGTGTGCACTATTAGGAAACACATTACTATACCATACATAAAATACTTCAACTCTGTGGTTCAGCCTCAGCAATTGGTTTCCAAAGGGAGTCATAGTCTTAGAGTGCACAACTCAAATTGTTCTGCATAAAATCCATCTGAGTGTTTGACCTTTGACTCCTGATCATTAAAATCAATATCTGGGTATGTCTCTCTGTCCGTCCGTTCCATCAGTGTTACACACTCTTTCTCCATGGTAACCTCAACCTATGAGATTGACCACGGAGGTGTGTCCACTGATCCCCTGTGGTTTGCATTAAGTGTCCCATCTGTTCTTAAGCCAGCTGAAGCATTGTTTTTTTATTAACTTTAATGAGCAGTGTTTGCCTTGCATGCGCCCTATGAATTATAGCTCCGAAATACATTTAGTATTTCCCGTCGAGCTCAGATTCAGTCAATTTCCACTGTAAAATGTTTCTATTTACTTGTATTTGGAGTTTGGAGGTGACTCAATCAACGAAACCTTGGTGGAAAAGTCTTGACAGTAGACTTTGACTGTGCAGTAAGAAGCAGCTGCTCAAATACAGGATCTGTATTTGCGGGGGCGCCTTGATATGACTTGAGGCCCCGAGGCTACGATGCTTATCATCGTGCATTAATTAGTAAACATCCAGTTCCGCCCCGATATTCTAACACAATAACTGGTAGATGTCTCATCACCGATATTATTAATCTGATATCAACATGGTATCAGATCCCATCTTGATCCTTCTTGCTGCACAAACTGTTCAGATTCTTCTACAAGGTTATAAAATGGTTGCACTCTGACTCGAGATGCAAGTGATTGCAAATCAATCGCAGTGGCATCCCTTTTCTTGCTCTTTCCTTCCCTTTTTTCCTGCTTTCTCGACCCCACTCTCTCCTAACCTGTGCCTATCTGTGTCCATGTGTGCTGCGTCCAGGTATCAAGAGGAGTACAGTATGGACTCAACCAATGCCCAGTAAGTCCTTGGCAGCATCATGCTTGCATGGCATGAATTGTGTCTGCAATGGTAACTGTACACACAGGACTGATTTGAGATCACCAAAGCACATTACGTACTCCGTGTTCACTTTGGATTTTGCATACACTGGATGTGGACATAATGCCTTGGAGGTAATATTACCATTACACGTTATCTGTAAAGTGGGCAATGATTTTTGTGATAATGGTGCAGAATGCTGAGGATAATCCATTCATGTGTGGCTACCTTTTCAACAATTGTTGTGGCAAAGACTCAAAGGAAACATTTAGCTCAGAACGCAGATTTTTGTCACATTCGATTATACCACAGTAAATGGTGAAAAGGAAGCTTGTGTGTTTTTATCAACGTATTCCAGGTGTATTATCTGTCACTTGACTGAATGTTCACACCAGTCTTCACTCTGTCACTGTTGTCAAGATGTTGTCTTAAAGCATTAATCATGTGAGCACAGATGAGAGTCTCTGGATGGGTGCTGTGTTATCTAGGTGCTGAAAACACCAACATGTCAATTTTTGAGCTGTACTCATCCTGTGTACTGCTGCTGCTGGGTCACTGATTATAAGAAAGTTTATTATTATAGAGTATCAGTACTTTACTACATTCAAGCTGCTGTGTGCAAGTGCAATGGATTTAGCCATCAGGTAGAAAAAACATCTCTTCTTTTCTCAAAGGACATTTTGGAGTGTTTATTTGGGTTAATAGCTTGGAGTGATCTTTGCTGTTGAAGCTAAAGTCGGTAACTTTGAGCAAATATGATAAAGTTATTTATATAAAACGGTCTATATCCTGACAGTAGTGCATGAAACAGATAATCTGTGAAAAAAAAAAATCATGTTCTTCTGTGTCCTCCGTGTCCTCCTGTGCTTTTAATAGCATTGCAAGATTTTACAGCGCCGAAGGAAAACAACCAATCAGAGCAGCTGCAATCAAACTGTCAAACTAGGCAGCACTGATTCTCAAATGTTTTCAGAAACATCTTGTAGTGTACCGTTTAGCTGTAAAATGAGAAAGTTTACTCTGTCAGGTGGGCGGTGCTTGGTTTTGGCTCCTTATTTTCAACATGTTGATTCTCATTTTACAGCCAAACAGTTCACTAAAATATGTTTCTGAAAACATTTAAGGTGAGAAATAGGCATTGCAGTAACAGAATATTGATTCATAATTGATCTGGGCTGCCTAGTTTGACCTTTTGATCAGAGTTTGTGAGTTTCGCGAGCAGCGATTGACAGCTGCCCAAAGGCTAGGGCTGGGCGATATGGCCAAAACCTTCTATCATGATATAGGGGATTTCTGTTAATTCAATGAATAAATATTCATTCTAAACAGTAGACACCCTGCACTGCTACGTTCACAGCTGTAACACTTACCGTCCATTACACACGCTCTCTCTCGACCGCACACTGACACTCACTAACTTTAAGCACACAACCTACACACACTGAGCAAACCTTAAAGGAGTTGGCTACTTGTGTAACTTATTTTAGTTTAAAAAACATATTAAGAATACATAATTCCTCGATGATTAGGCCAAGTGGGGAGTAAATTTAGGGCCGCCAGGCTTGCAATACACTGGCAGAAACCCTGAAATATACATCTAACCTATATCGCAATAGAAAAAAAGATATACAACAGACATTTTTATATCTTTTTGACAATATATATTTTCATATTGCCCAGCCCTGCCCAGACTGCTCAGCTCTGATGTTGTTTTCCTCCGGTCTGTGAAATCTTGCAAATGCCATTAGGAGCACCGGAGGACACAGAGGACAGATTATCGATCTCATGCACTACTGTCAGGATATACTGACAGTTTTATAAAGATAACTTTTTATCACATATGCTCATAGTTACCGACTGCAGCTTTAACGAAGCCGCTAAATCCTGATTGTGCATTGAGCTAATGCAGGAAAAACAAGCAACAACAACCACAGCTGACTGTAATAGGCTTACGCCGGGGCCACACAGCGCGCATCATGCTCGCGTGACGGCAGCGTCACGTCGTGGCCGCGTCATGCCCACCTAGGGTGTTCACACTAGACGCGAGTTACCCACGTCTCGGGAGCGTCCCGGAGCTACCTGTCAGCTGTGTTTTTGCTGTTGCTGACAGCCCTTTCTTTCTACATAGAGTTTGCCTTTTAATGGCCATTTAACTTCATAATAAATGTGATTTATATTTATTTAAGACAAAAAAGGGTAAGAACTGTGTGGTAATTTGTAAATATTATTAAAAACAAGCAAATAAATTCATACATAAATATTAATATATAGCCCATATAAATCCCTCTTTTCTGTCAGTGAAGAGGGATTTATATATATATATAAATCCCTCTTCACTGACAATGAGGAGGGATTTCTATGGGCTATATATATATATATATATATATATATAAATCCCTCTTCATTGACAGTGAAGAGGGATTTCTGTGGGCTATATATTAATACAAAAAAATAAATAAATACATTAGTAGTAAGAGAGAGCCTACAGCAATCCCTCTTCACTTTGACTGGCACAGTTTTAAACAACATTTCCAGGGGGTTTCGGGTTCCTGTTCTACAGCATTCCAGGTTGCGGCTTTTATCGAAAACGACTTAATTTACATCTGGGGCGGGACAGCAATTTACATTATAAATGCTGATGTTCCGACATCTCAGGCAACTTGGAGCTTTTCATCACCTTGTTGCTGAACTGCGCCTTGATGGAGAAAAACACCTGAAGTATTTCAGAATGATAAATATAAGTAAAGTGTTTTTTTTTAATTATTATAAAACAAAGCAAAATAAACAGTTTCGTTATTTGTTAACCTTTAGAAAACGAAAATCATTATTAAATATCTTTAAAAAAAAATTAAATAACACCTCTAAAAGAAAGAACAATAAAGTTACGTGATGTTGAGAGAGAGAGAGAGAGAGAGAGAGAGAGAGAGAGAGAGAGAGAGAGAGAGAGAGAGAGAGAGAGAGAGAGAGAGAGAGAGAGAGAGAGAGAGAGAGAGAGAGAGAGAGAGAGAGAGAGAGAGAGAGAGAGAGAGAGAGAGAGAGAGAGAGAGAGAGAGAGAGAGAGAGAGAGAGAGAGAGAGAGAGAGAGAGAGAGAGAGAGAGAGAGAGAGAGAGAGAGAGAGAGAGAGAGAGAGAGAAAGAGAGAAAGAGAGAAAGAGAGAAGAGAGAGAATCGGAAAAATACTGCCAACTATCACCTGATGTTCTTATAACCTATTAACCCAGTCTATTATATGTATAGCATATGTAGGGTTTCTGCTATGACTACTACAGTGTTTACATAATTAAAAGCCTGTACTATATTAACTTGATGGAAACCTGCAAGCAGACAACTGCTTTATTTAGAGTATTTCAGAATAAAAGCATTGTGTTAATGAATGAATGATTCTGTGCACTAAAAACGCTAGAGGACTTTTATTTTGAAATCTAGATAGGAAGTGTAAAATATTGATGGTCAGTGACATATTCTACAGATGTCTAGACATGGAAACTGTAGTAATCTTGCTCATATACTGTCAATAGATCACCTTCACTGTCTGTTGCTGCTGGGAGACGCAGCCGAGAGGTAAGCGGCAAGCGTGAAAAATAGGCGAGCCTTCTATTCTATAAAATAGACGCACGTCTGACGTGCGTCTGACGCGCGTCTGACGCGCGTCTGACGTGCGTCTCATGCGGGCAGTGTGTCCACTCTAACCTGTTAACATGGACGCCGAAATAAAAAACAACACGCGACGTTGCCGTCACGCGAGCATGATGCGCGCTGTGTGGCCCGGGCTTTAGACTCCTGTCAATCAAGCAAACTCCCCTCTTGAAACTGCAAATCTCTAAATAGTCTACTACTTTATACAGTCTGTGATTCAATAGACATGCTGGCAGTTCTGCATATCCATAGCAGACTTACTGCAGAGGTTTCACCACTCAGCTGTGGTGGTGGGTTCCTGCTTGAGTGTAGTGTTCGCTGGGGCCGAGCTACTGTTGGAAAGTGGATTGTGATCCTTGGGGACGTGCTAAGTGGAGAGCTAACAACATGTGTTGTCATGCGAGTGTTATTTTCATCACTGTTATGCTTTTGTGGTGAGCCTATCTGTAGAAATTCAGGCTGACAGAGCATATAGCGTTTTATGTAACCTTGTTAAAGGGAATACGGTTCATAAACATCGACATAAACTTAAATTCAGCTACTGGTGGTGGACCTCGCTTTCCTGGAATGATTGTTTCTCGTTTGTTTCACATGAAAAACTACATTACACAAACACACAATGCCTGAGAAGACATTTTTAAGGTACTTCCTGTGGTTGCAGTGGATCTATATAATCACAGGAAATGGCAAGTTTGCGTTTCAGCTCATCAGAGAGCATCTTCATCTTTGCACAAACCACAATGTTTGGTTTCAGGTCATCAGCAACAGAAGCATCTCTACATGTTCAGCAACAGCACATAATGAAACCCAGAATTTCATCTCGGTCAAGGGTGCCCGAGGTGCATTCTTAGTGGGTGCTTGAACCACCTCAGCTGTTGCCTCTCAATATGGAGGCGCGTTATACTGTGACTTCCCTGATTAGCGACCCAAGGTAGGTAGCAGGTTATAAGAAAATACTTCCTGGATTGCATTAAACAACAGAATAGTGATATGTACTTTACAGCAGTGAAAGTATCAAAAGGTGGATTTTTTCTTTAACACGATGAGAAAGAAATGTGTCCTTCATATCTGAAGGCTTTATTTGACTCTGCATGACCTTGATTTGTAAAGCTGCTACCTACTGGTGTCTTTTCAAATGGAATACTATCGTTGCTGTCTTCGCAGTGTGCGTACAGAGGCTGGTGTGATATCAGTAGGCTACATCCCTTTACAACCTTTTTTCCTGAAAGTGGTACAGTGTGAAAAGAGACACATTTTCTTTCTTGGCTGTCCATAGAAAAGTAAAGTCAATTGAGCAGTTGTAGAACATTTAAGTGTGCTCTCGTATGAAGGATAGACTAGATCACCTGTCATGTTTATCTACAGAGGTTTCCATATATAAATTTAGAATGGAGTTTCTTCGAAAGCATCAAAATGGCAAAACATCTGCATTATTCCTTTGTAGTATCTTCTTACTTATGTTATTGAAATTAAACAGCTAATGCTTTACTTGTATTTTGTTGAAATTTTCAGCATAAAACTAGGACTGTAATGATTCCTAGAGAAACTCAAAATCATCAATGTGGCTTTGTTTAACACCCCCGCCCCCTCGTGGGTTGGTGCACAGATTGAATTTAGGGCAGCACAGGCCTGCATGGCTTAATAACAGAGCTAACAGCTAACGTTAACGTTGAAGGTTGCATTGAGTTACATTATGATGCATTCAAGCTCTATTCTCTATTCTATTCTATTTAATCAAAAATTAGTATTCGGTGAAGGTAAATTATAACGTCATCATGATGCGTTCAAATGTAATCTTGAAAAATTTAGTTTTTGGCAAGAAACTTGAATAAATTCAGTTGTTTGAAGGAGACGTTTTCACAGCAATATAAAATAGATATTAGAGAGGATATTATGATCTGTTTAACTTCTAACACTAACTCTAAGCAGCTTATAATATATAACTAAACTACTAATGCCAAGACTTTTTTTTAATCAAAGCAAATATTCAAATAAAAATACAATCATATATTTCCTAATCATTTGAACTGTGTGTTTGTATGCAAGTAACCAATATGGATGAGAATAACAAGGTTAAAGGATAACATTTAGAAGTTTTGATGGTTTACACTGACTTTGGGACAATTGAAATTATATTTTTGGGACGGTGGTGAAAAAAGCTAGTCTGGAGCCTTGAAACCAAAACTGTAGTACGGCACTTAAATGCACTAATAATATACTAGTTTTGACAGATAATATTGTATACAATTTAAACAAAACAAATGTTGTAAAAAAAAAATAGAAAAAATAGTTGTTCTGTCCTTTCTTTTCTTTTGTATATTTGCTATTGCTCCTTAATAAAGCAAATGTATTTTTATTTGATTAATCAGTGGAATAATCAGTAGAATACTTGATTACAAAAATAATCGATAGCTGCATCCCTACATAAAACTCTGATAAAAGTTGATTGTGCCTTTAATCATAGTATGTCTATTAGAGGTATAGACACTGCTTGATTATATACCAGTGGTTGCGTACTGTAGTGGAGGGATTAGTGTGTTTCAAAGGCATCTTTCAATATTAGTGATGTTACATTGAGTTCTTATTAAGTTCTCTCTAAACGACCTTGCTCATTTAAAGATTTCAGAGACCTCATACTTTTATTTTCTTGGCAAATTGCTGCACTTTCAAGACCAGGCCCGTGTTCTGGAGCGTTCCAGCTTTCCTTTGACACCGCCACATGCTTATACAAGAAAATGGCCTCTTGGGCTTTCTAAAGTTACTTTCTTGGGTACAATTTCTTGTCCCATTTCTCAGACAGAGTAAGTTTAACTTCATCTGCCACTTTCTGAGCTCTACTATTTATAGTTCGATGCTGGGATGATGTCGGGATCTTTCTTTGATAGACATTTCTGAGAAAAACTAATGCTAAGCAAGCAGATCTTATACAACCCGTGTGGCCTTTTTACAAGGCCCCAAAGATGCCATCCTCCAGTCTGACAGCCGTTAACTTTCAGGCCCCGTTCAGGACCAGAGGTCTCAGTAGTTTTTACAGTGCTGAGCCTTAACCTCAAGGGGATGTGATTTGGTTCTATAAAACTACCTTGCATAGAAATTCAGATTCTTTCACAGAACTATTCAACAATATGATTTACTTCTGTGTTCATAGCACTCATAAAAGGTAACTTTGGTATTTTTCCCATGTTTTTGTGTCTAACTGACTAATAGGAAAAAATATTTTGAAATTGGTCCAGTATTGAGGGACAATGCTGTAACTGTCAGCTGCGAAACGAGCTGCGAGGGCAAGTGAGCAGCGTCAATGTAACGTTACGTTCACTAAAGGTGCTTGTTTTTGCCCCAGACCGGCTCCGATTGTTATTATAAGTGTCTGACAACATTATGGAAAAGACCCTACAGAGAAATAAGACGATTTTCTTACGTTTCACTTGATCCGGTCTGTTTGTTATTGTGTCCAAGTTCCACTCAAGGAGTAGTCTCGTTGTGAAATCTGAATATCTATATACTCTGGCTCAAATAAATATGGGCAGCCATCAAATTCAAAGCCCTCATCCACATTGTGGAAATCATATAAATATTCAGCCGTGGCATTGAAAATCTTTTAGATAACACTAAGCTGCGCTTTCTGTACTCCAACACAACAAAATCTGCCCAGCTGGCACTCACGTTTCCACCATGGATGTATTCCACTATTCCACAATTGTCTCCCGGCAACACCTCACCTTGCCAGATTTGAGAACGAGACTTCTCCTTGAGCGAGACTCTTTCCATAATGTTGTCAGACACTTATAATAACAATCCAAGCCTGTCATGACAAACATAAGCACTTTTAGTGGACATAAATGACGGTGCCAGCTTGCCCCAATAGCACCATATTGAGATCCGTGAGCAGCTGCCGTCTGCACAATCTCCCTCAATACTGGACCAATTTCAAAAATTGTTGGCGCTATCAGTCAGTTAGACACAAAAACATGGGAAATAGGGTCCAGGTTGAAAAATACCAAAGTTACCCTTTAACTAACATCCTCTGAAAGGCTCCTAAGTTTTCAAGAGTATTCTGGGTTGGACATGTTCTGTTATTGTGAACTATTGAGGAACATCTCTTTTATGAAGTTTTGCCTTTCTCAGGCACTGCCTAGTGCGTTATACAACTATTCAGCAATTTATCTCGAGTGCTCTTGAAATCTTCGCTGAAGTCGACATTAATTTATTATTACACAAACAGTGTAGTCAACCTTAAAATGAGCTGCACTCTCAGTATAACTGCACATTTTTCTGTCAGAACTCCTTGACAGACCTTGAGAGACATGTGACAAACTGCTTTGAATCAGCGTCTTTGACATGCTGATTCAGGGCTAAACTATAATGAGTTGTGCTGCTGTGCGCTTACAATAGCAAGTGCTTTAGAACAAAAGGCTTCAGGGATTCTACGTCCTTGAGTAAATGTGCACATACAGAACAGCTAGGACCCTCTCCACATCTCCCACGTACATATACAGCAGCTTACAGAGCGTTTGGATGCCTTAGAGCGGTGGTTCCCAACCTATTTTCTTTTTTGTTTTGTTGTTTTTGAAAAGCTAAACGCCAACAAATATGGATTGAAGCAGAATCAAATTTTGCTACGAAGTAGCAAAAAAAAATATCTTTTGAAATAGTTTTTGATATAACAACTTGTGTATAGATTATCCAGTAAGTTTGTTATTATGATTTCAGTTATACATGAGCAAATCAAATTTTATCAACCTCAGACCAGACAATTCCTGGCACACCCCTTTTGATCTTTGTCACCCCCCTAAAGGCCCAGACACACTAACCCCGACATCAAAGTACTAGCAGAGACGAAGGCCACCAGTTGCGTCGTCTCATGTAGTCTTTCTTTGAAGATGAAAAATGAGAAGAGCCCTCTCCGTGTGTGTCCTCTTGACTTTACCTCATTGGCTTGCTTTCCTCACATCCGTTTCTCTTCTCCTGCACTGATTCGCTTAAGCTGAACAGCCAATCAGAGGGATTTCTTTCACCGACGGGCTCCGCCGCCGATTCAACATACTGAATCATCCGAAAGAACTCTGACACGGGCAGACTACAGTGGACAATGTGGGACACACCGCAAAAACTAGGCTGACAGACGTGTGTGTCAGGGCCTTAAGGGGAGCCCAGATCCCAGGTTGAGAACCGCTGTCGTAGAGGACACAAAATGACCTGTGCCTGATCTTTCACATTCATCTTATCAGCCCACAGGCCATCCATCTCCCGTTGAGATGATTATCCTCCCCACAGCTGATTATAACAAAATGTTCCCTCTTGAGAGTCCTTCATTCAGTATCTATTGACAAAGTACTTTCACAGTTTCAACATCCCATGTCTGGCCTGTAGCCCATTCAACTGTTTTTGCATTGTAATGAGGCTATTGGACAGGTACCTTCGCCATGGGAAGTTTTAGCTGCAGCTCGGTGGAACAGAATCAGAGGATAACAAAGATGTCCACAGCTTTTGAATATTCTAAGTGTAATATTTTTAGAATCCCTGCAGGTTTTATATCGGGCACATGTCTGAGAGTAGTGCATGGGAGGTTTTCTATTTTCAACTGTTTGCTTTGTCACAGTGGAGGACAGAGCAAAAATCTGTATTCAGGCTGTGATGGGAAACACTGTTGTTTACAAGACAAGATGCAGTATTATTGGTCTGTGTACTGATGCTGTGCCCCAAAGCCTGGATCTTATCGTGAGCCATGATACAGCGTGTCGTTTCACTCAGAGATAACTGGGCTGATAATTTCCACATTTGTTGCTATGCCAGCACTTGTGGTAATTAAGTTATTTAGGCGTGGGTACTTTATGCTGATTGTACACTATATAATGCCTTTTTACAGGATTTGATTGCTGCTTTGATCAGAGAGCGTACAGCAGCATCAGTGCACCATCTCAGGATTGACGTGTTGCAGCTTCCTCCCAGAGTTTCCGTCATCATTTTAGTCCCAGGTGATGTTGCGCTAGGCTAACTGATACTGCTGCTGTTCACCTGTGCTTGCCCCTGCAGCACTCTGACACATATTGCATATGGCACAGAGCATCTGGCGGCTGTTCAACAATATATATAATCTTTTTCCATTAACGGAGGCGTTTGCCAGACAGATTTTCCCGAGGTCAACAGGCTGTTTGTTTACAGAGTCTACAATGCATTTGTATTCTCTCTCTGTTTCAGGCGAGGGTGCATAAAATTGTAATCCTATCACTGGCAGTGGTCATGGTGTACTCTGCGTATTTGTCTTTTGGTGATCCACTTTAACACTGAAAGCTTTATCACAGGTCGTTCCCATCAGACTCAATCTTCTTCCCTCGAGTTACACTTTTGCTCCTCATCACTTTCATTATGATCATGAACTGACTGTCACATATTCTGTATGGCTGTTACATATACATAAGGCTCTACATATCATGTACACTTGTTAGTTGAGGACATGAGGTCATTCTCCGTCTATTGTGATTATGTGCAACATTCCTGGCTTATGCCTTGCCCATCATCTTTAAGATATAGGGAAGTAAAGGGAGTGTCTCTTTCTTCCTAAGGTTAAGAAGTACCAACCGGGTTATAGATGCTGTCTTGCTTCTTGGATATTCAAACTGATTATGATTACATTTGCAAGTCTGGGCTAATGTCCATAGATTGGTGTTGATGGTTTGCAGACTACAGAGATGCCAAAGAAAACAGCGTGAGTACTTAAAAGGTATTGCTGTGGTGGGTCTGCAGTTACTGGCAGTCAAGTGTGGAAAAGGTGCTATTTGTAGCCTTAGTTAAAGCTACTTAGAAACATGACAAAAGGCACAGTGCCTGGCAGAGATCTTTATCATCATTTATGGTCTAGTGCTTCTTAATTGTGTGAACATAAACAGTAAGTAAAGGCCTCAACTTTGCCTAGGTGGTAACACTAACACTTTGGTCTGTAAGTGTTTGACGGGGGAACATTTTCTTTTTTTGGCTCTACTCAACGCTTGTGTTGTGAAATTTAAAATCAAATGACTATGAAGTTATAGTGTGGATTAGGACTGCACAATTAATTGAAATCGCAATATGGCCTACTGCAATTCTCAAATAGCAGCAGCCGCAATATTTGTTAAAGACGAAATGTGTGTCATAATAGCATTTTAAATTAAATATTGTGGTGCTGCAGAGATGTCCTGGTCTACACATCATATTCTACAGACTTAAGAAAACATCCCTGTTTGGTACCAATCCCTGCAAAAATCTTAAACAACCAACTAAAGCAAAGTTAGGAGCTAAAGCAAGGAAGAGCCATGCAGCTAGAATGGCTAAAAATGTTATAATTGCAGCACTACATGGTTCACCCAGTATGGATAAAAACACCCTCAAACTGCGCTAAAAGTCAGCACTTAAACCTCATAGTCATTGTTTCATTTTAAATAAAATGTGATGGATTACAGAGCCAACACAACAGAAAATGTCCTGTCTCCATTCAAATGCTTACCGACTGTACTCCAGGTGTCTCACCTCACATTCAGATAAGCAGAGAAACGTTCACTTCATAATATAAAAAGAGGGGACATGCTACTACATGGTTGTCTCCTCTACCCATACACCAGGTTTAGTAGGCTTCTTTTTTCTCTGTGTTGCGAAAGCCAATGCGATTTTCATTTAAAACTAGACAGGCACTCAGACAACGCAGATGTCCACCAAGGCCATGCTCTATCTCGCAATTTTATTAAAAAAGTAAAAAATGATTGGGATCCGCTCCAAAAATGTAATGGGTTCTTT
Organism: Sebastes fasciatus; assembly: GCF_043250625.1. Taxonomy (NCBI): domain Eukaryota; kingdom Metazoa; phylum Chordata; class Actinopteri; order Perciformes; family Sebastidae; genus Sebastes; species Sebastes fasciatus. The sequence continues at coordinate 29,075,800 of NC_133800.1, forward strand.
CCTCGGCCCATGCTAATGTACATGAGTCACATTTCAGGTTTTGCTGCATCCACGTTTTCATATGTGAAGTGTAATTGCAGGTGCCTGTAGGCAAGCTGGGTAAACATGAAGCCCGCGTAGCTGTTGTCTGTTCTGACAGCTGTATCAATGGAGACAACACACATTATTGACGGCCTGATTCGCCACTATTAGCCTTTTATGACGGTCTTTTACTGCTTCTCGGGTGATAAAGCAGTCGATGCACTTGGTTTGCATATAGCTGTGTGTTTAGGTAGGATGGAATCACGGGGTTGGGAGTGTGTGGTTGGTGCCTATAGACAAGAAAATGTCATTATGTGCGTGTATGTGTGCTACAGCTAATTCCTCTTACTAGAAACACACAGACATCGGTGAACATATCCTGCCTTGGAAGCTGTCTCCATGGCGATACAGCCGGAAGAGGGAGAGACGTGAATAGCTGGAAGATGCTGCATATATCATGTTCTTTCTTCCACCTACACTCTTTATCTACACCCACATGCCTCCCTTGGGACTTGGCTGCTGTAATTGCCCTCCTGCTCTCTCCTCTCTTGTCTTTTCACACCCTGCACTCATCTTGTCAGACAAGGTACAGTAGAAGGATCTAAATGTCCCTCCTGGAGCCGCGAGACCATTGTTAGTTCCTCTCCATGCTCATTAATGACAACAAGCTCTCTGCATTACAGAAGCTGTTATTAGGCCGGTCTCACTACCTGCATTCATCTAACCCATCTACAGTACAGTATCTACATCATCATTCGTGCTTAAGCGGTCATTTGGTCAGGCTCCCAAGCCAATTAAAGTCCATTATGTCTGCTCGTACCTTTTAATAGCTTCGGATTTTCTGGTCCAAATCACAAACTTTATACTGTTTTATATGGGCAAATTTCTTATAAGCGTTATGGTTTTAAAGGACAAGGTTGATGACATACTCGTTATTGTCAAAAACACCATGAAGACAAAAATCAAACAATGCGTCAATCCCAAGCCAATATGTTTCTACTGAAGACGTGCTGTAAAACTTTAGAAACCGGTCACTGATAAATATTTACTGATAAAATAATTTCCTGAAACAGCTGGGCAGGTTACTTTTTAGCAAACACTATCCAAACAGGAGTAAATATCATATTTGTTGACGACTATTTTCAGCAGCGGATACCGAAACATTGAGACGTTGTAAAAATTGGGTTTTGTTGCAAAATATGTTTATGTTGCTCAAACCAAGTATATCATTTTGGTATCCTTACTGAAACTCTGGTATTGTCATGGTCTGTAGCCCGAATGCAAACATGATTAAACATATGAATGTCATGTGGATACATTTACTGTAAGTGACACTGATTTCAACAAATCCAATCCCCTGCTTTGTCTCACTCCTGATTATATACAGTACCATGGAAAGATTTACGCTGTTTGGTCAAATGTTATCTGCTCATTTGTGTGTGTGTGTATGTTGGCAGGGGGTACTGCCTGCATGCTCACCTGCGTACATTTACACTGACATAATGTCACTACTCCCTACAGGGTGCAAGTGGAGTTCTACGTGAACGAAAACACCTTCAAGGAGAGGCTGAAGCTTTTCTTCATCAAAAACCAAAGGTCAAGTAAGTACAGCCGACGGGGAGCATCGCACCTTTCTCCTCTCTTCCCATAATGCAAAGAAGCTCGCTGCTGCTCGATATGCTCGGAGCTAAATGCACAAATAAAAGCATAATGTAGGTTATTGCAGTCAGTGATGACGCATATCGTATTCCTGTCCCAGTGGGGTTTCATTATTATATGAGCTGCCTCATTGTAAAGCATTGTACAGTATATTTAGGTGTGCACACTACGGCCCAGGAAGGAGAGAGAGTACGGTTCATTTGTTGAGAAACGAGGCAGCGCTGCAGTGTTTTTCTCAATAGGAGATAAGACTGGCGATGCCACAACATCTCTGAAAGAGACCTCGGTGCAGCTCAGCAGTTTGGTGCATTGTGTCTGGAAGACACTCATTTGCATCTAGTTGTAAAAATGTACGCTATGGGAACTCTGTGTCTCTGGTAGGACGTGTCGTTAACATATCCCCGACACTGACATCTGCTGTTTTTCCCTCAACTTGTCATTGTCACTAAGCCATCACAGTCGTTGACATAAAACAGCAGACTAATGAAAATGTCGCACCAGGCTGCAGGGGTCTGTTGCTCTATATGCCGTTGATGCTTTGTTTGTTTGTCCGGTTTCAAATCATGTTAACATTGATGCCGGCTTCATCTGAAGAGGTCGCGTCACCAGAGATTAGGTAGCTGCTGAGGCTGATTGGAAATGGATAATACAACTAGCACCACCCTCTGCCTGGCAAGCATGTCTGCAGCCAAGTTCCTCTTCTGCATATCCGGTGGTTTGCTTATTACTATATGCCTGCTCTTATTCAAACCTTGTGAATCAACAAACATTATTATCCCTCTTGTTTATTTCTGTCCAATCCCACCAGTTATTTATCTTGCTGTGTAGGCTTTCTTCATATTAGAAGCCCATAAATGCGCTGGTGTTATTTTTGTGTTATTCTTGGAGGATTTGAACGCTATGCGTCAGAGGAAATCCGTCGTGACAGGGTGCCAGAGCAGCACAGAGCTACATTAGTCATGCTTCAGGGCTTCGACAGATCTAGTCTCTTTAGGCCTTTCACTAAATGCATTTTATGCACCTAAATAACTGCTGCTCCAGCAGTATCAACTTTCTACTGAGGAGAAATCTGGCTGCGTTTGTCGTCAGCAGTAGACTCACAGTGACAGAGGTGGTCATAACATTGGAGGGTGTGAACTTTAGATGGTGGACAAGTGTGGAAAAAGTGTGAGATATTGATCAGAATGCGTGCAGAGCTTTAAAAGTAAAATGATGAAAAAATAGCAAAGACTTACTAAACTAAACTCCTTCACCACTTGCCAGACCAGTTTTAGTCAAATCAAATGTCTTTTTTGGTTCACAGGCCTGAGAATCCGCCTGTTCAACTTCTCACTGAAGGTTCTCACCTGTGTCCTCTACATAGTGAGGGTCAGCCTGGATAACCCCAATGAGGTCAACGACAACTCAAGGTGAGAGTCACACTCAGCAGTTGCCACCCCACTCACCAAATATCCCCTAATCCAGGGTCGTGTTCAGAAGGTAACCTACAAGTTACGAAGGTCTCGCGAGATGATTACGGTTTGGCATAGACCTCGAATGGTTAGGGTTAGGATAGGATCTTTCTAATAGCCAGTAGGAAGCGACTCATCTGGTTGGAAAAGAAGTCTGATTGAATAGAAGTCTATGAGAAAATTACTTTACTTCTCACTTGATTTATGACCTCAGTAAACATTGTAAACATTAGTTTATGTTCTCAATCGCTAGTTTCAAGACTTCTTCAATACAGCATGATGTTCATTTAGAAAATTATGGTCCTATTTAGAGTCAAATACGCCATAAAGCAGGGGATGCTTTAGGGTGTGGTTACCTTGTGACTGACAGGTCGCTACCACGGCGTTGTCCGGTCTGGGAGTTGTCCGTGTTTTCTTCTTACAACTTTAACCCTTTCACAGTGTGTTTTCAGTCCTTGAAAGTTCATTTTTATCTTTTTGGTCGCCTAGAAATGCCTTATTCAACATTCAGTTGTACCTATCTCCACCCTCTCGTGTCACTTCTAGTTGCAAAAAAAACAAGATGGTGACAGCCAAAATGCCGAACTTGTGGCTTCAAAACGGCAGTCCGAAACCAATGGGTGACGTCATGGTGACTACGTCCTCCTCTTGTATGCAGTCTATGGTTTTTGCAAGTTTTCGCAATTTGTGGGTTACCTTCTAGACATGACCCTATTCCAGATGTGTCCATGTTTTCTTGACACTGTAGTTGCTTTTTATTATATGATTTGTTGTGGTCTTTTTTTGTTTTGTTTTATATTTTGTCAACATGTTTGATGCTAAAAAAAGGTAATGGGACATCTTTTGCTTCAGAGAAGGATTTTACTGTCCAGAAGCTGTTTTTGTAGATGCTGCTCCTTTCACTGTCTACTTATCAGTTTTAATACCATCCATCATTTTCCTCTTGTATTATATTCCAAACCAACCAGATGGCTTGCCGTATGCCAGAGGATTTTTCCAAGAATATTATCCCGTTGCCATGTGCGTAGAGCAACAAATGTGAACGATTTATTTATATGCAAATGTTGCTTTCAACACTTTGAATATGTCTGAGGTTTTTATTTTTCTAATTGAGAATTACTCTCAGAACTAAAAACTGCATTTAAGTCAATTACATTGTGTGGTTTTGATGACATTAACATTGCCTGGGGATAAAGTTTTCTTATTTATTTTGAAGTGATTTTATTCATTTTGTGTGTGTACAGTAAGTTGCCCCCGCTGTGCAGTCATGTGGAAGCAGTGCATTGTTTGTGTTGTGCTCACTGCCAGCAGCTTCCAGAGACACGTTGACTTTGTTCTTTATGGCATCATATCAACTGATGGGAATGTTTCCCAGCGGGCATGTTTCCACTCACATTCACACACACACACACATGTTCACGCTCTTTTTCTGTTTCCCTTGTTATGTTTTTCTCCACAGTGCAATATGTCTGAGCAACAACAATACTGCAAACACTTCAGGAATCGACTGGTATGTTTCAGTTAAGATGGCTTTTAATTGTAAACTGAAGTTCATTTTGTGCGTTGTGATTACACGGAGGTGTTCTGAAGTGTGAGGAAAACTTTCATATGGTTTTTCACAGGTCTCTGATTTTCTGGGTTACCAGATGGAAATCTGTATGGGCGATACAGGTGAGACTGTTAACACTCCCAACGAAAGTGCACATAAATCAAATTCCACTGCTTGAATGGAATCTTAATGTGGTATTCAACCCAAACACTCTAGCAGCCATTTGTTGGATAAAAGCATTGCAGAACCCAGTAGTTCCTCAGTGAAGGTCGAGCAGCCAGAAGAGATGAGTTTGCAATTGCTCGGTTCATTTATCTCCCTCTCCCGTCTGCTGCAGGTGACGGTGGCCTTAATCAGTTTCTTGGAGGCCATACTTATCACATATCTCAGCTACAAGGTAAGGAACGTGTCCACAGTGCACAGTTTCTCTCTTTAATCCTAGCTGATGTCTTAACAACTGTCTGATCAAAGTCCAACACATCCCGCTTGTTCTCCCTCGTAGGCCGACACCTTTCAGTGTCCAGTCCAAATGCCAGGGCCAAGCAAGGCACCTATCAAAGACACAGGGCCAGAAGACTTTTACCACTCATTTTAGACTCAGACATCATGCACACAAGTTATATTTTGCAGGGCTGGAAGTGCTGTTTTTGTTTCATCTATGAGACTCCTCTAAAGGTGCACTTTGGTCCTCAGTTCATCTGCATTTAAAAGGAGGACTGTGCAAGTAGTGGGAAGATATCCGCATTATGTATTTTATGGAAATTACTCAAGTTCCCACTAATAGAAAAGGTCAGTATTTGTCTGAGATTCCTCCACTGCTAATGAGCAGGGATAAGCAGATGGAGTTGTACAGTCTGTAAATGAGGTGGACAACATGTTAAAAAATACCTTGCAATGTAATGCAATCCAGTACAACAATAGAAATACAACATGAAATATGGCCACACAAAACCTCTCTGATGCAGTGTACAGCAGCTATTATAAATTAGAAGTTTTAAAAAAGTACAATAAAAGTTATTAAAGGAACAGCGTGTAACATTTTGGGGATCTAATAGCAGAAATGGAATATAATATTCATAACTATGTTTACTTTAATGTATAATCACCTGAAACTACGAATCGTTGTGTTTTCGTTATCTTCGAATGAGCCTTTCATATCTACATAGGGAGCGGGTCCTCTTCACAGAGTCCGCTATGTTGCTCCGTCATGTTTCTACAGTAGCCCAGAACGGACAAACCAAACACTGACTCTAGAGAGAATCTTTTGCGTTTTAACTAGGGCTGTCAATCGATCAAAATATTTAATTGCATGATTGTCGGTAGTTAAATGCGATTAGTCGCACATTTTGTATCTCTTCAAAATGTACCTTAAAGGGATTTGTCACGTATTTAATACCCCTATCATTATGGGAGTGACCAAATATGCTTGCTTTCTGCAAATGCACTCGGCGGCTCACGTTACTGCGGTCTTGGAAAGGGAGGAGTGAGCAACATCACCACTAGATGCCACCAAATCTTACACACTACCATTAAATGGTTGTGGGATTGATTGGATAACATTGCATTCTGTTTACTGGTTACTTGCTTTATTTAGACGTTAAGACATTAAAGAGAAACTCAACCACTCTGCATCTGAATACAATAAACCTAAATAACCTCGGGATTCTCTGGGGACCAAATATGCAGAAGACACCTGTCTTATTAATACCACCCACACCTTTTGAAGATCAAAGGTCCAGAGTCTTAAAAGTACTGCCAACCTCAATAACAAGCTGGTCTTTGCTTGGAAATATTAGCTTTGCTGTTCTGAGACTGCTAGTGTCTCTTAGACATGTTGTTCTATAGTTTTCAGCTCCGTCCCCTGTGGTGATCCTCCTATTATTTGCAATGTTTTTGATCCTTTTATGTCTTGCCACATCTTTTTTTTCCTTTCTCAGAAGACTGTTTAGGGAGTCGTACTGCATATATTTTATGAGGAGCAAATCCTCTGTTTTCAGCTGGTGATAAAATGTAACCTTCTAAAATGTTTTGGTGTCACAAACTTTTCTTTTCTAAATTTTTTAATAGCTCCATCATAGACAGAAGCCACCACTGAACTGCTCCGTGTAAACTCTGCTGCGCCCTCAATATGTGATTAATATTCAGTCCCACTCGCTGATTGTGCAATTAGCTGCAGCCATTCGTTTACTCTATGTATACAGTACACTGTATTATCTGGCCTTCATCTTGCCAAGTATTTTCAATCTTAAAAGTGTTTTTTTTTGTTTGGAAATAGCTTAGCTTTCCTTCATTCAAGGCTTTATTGAATACATAATTCATGTAATAATCCAAGGGTACTAATAAACTTAATTTACATAGCATAAAGCTATACAGAGCAGAAAATGCAGCATTCAGTAGTTTACAAAGTAAACTCTTCAAAAAGTAATAAAATCTGGAAAAAAAGATAGATTTAATTACAAAGACTATGATAATAATTCTGTTTCTATATATAAACTGTTGCACAGTAGCTAAGCATCATTAAAATGCTCCACAAACGAGCACTAGCTTTGAATGCCTCAAGAACAAAAACGGGTCAATGAGGAGTGTTGTTTCCTGACCCAGCATTAATTACTGACCTCTCCATTCCGGCTTTGATAAACTCAGATCAATACTGAAATTGTTTGTAACAAAGTTTAATTTGTATTATTAGAGTAGCATGGACTTACAACATACTAAACAGTATCCTTCTTGCCTGTTATACAGTATTGTTTTCGTGTCTCAGCTGACGCCCTCGTTATTACTGGAATCTCACTTCTCTCTAAAATAATCTGCGCTCTCTCAATTTCCTTTCTAGGGGAACATTTGGGAGCAGATCTTCCAGATATCCTTCATATTGGAGATGATCAATTCAGTGCCATTTATAATCACAGTGAGTAATTCATTAAATCCCGTGAGCTGTCAATATGTTTCATAAAAAATGTATTAGCACAGGCTCAAGGTCATTTTGATATTGTATTGCTCTGAGCTATCCAATAATCTAATGTTAATACCTCAATACCATGTGTACCTCGTTCAAGGGCAAATTTATTTTCTTCCCTGTATCGAGAATAAAGATTTCCTTTCTGTCTTTCCTTTCTTCCTTAAGATCTTCTGGGAACCATTGAGAACCATATTCGTTCCTGTGTTTCTGAACTGCTGGCTAGCCAAAGGTGCCCTGGAGAACATGATCGTAAGTATTTTCAATAATGTACAAACTGTAGCTGTGTTTCATAAAAGAGCGCACACATAACACATATTTGTTTTTAGTTTTTTTTGTACCACTGAGGGCTTTGAAAGTAAATGATCCTTTATCCTTTATTATTAAAGGAGACTATAATGGCGCATCCACACCAAGCGCGAAGCAAACTTTTCGTGTGGCGCGATTACATACAAAGTCAATGCAAAGAGGCGAAGCGATGCGAATGCCGTCTGTCTGTAAACAACAACGTCGCTGCCGTATTTATGCCCAGATGACGTGAAGTTGAGTGTTGCTGGAGCAACTACAATGTAAGCATAGCCACTGATCGATCCGAATTCCATTCAGAAAACAAGCGTTTTAAAAGTTGTTTGCTTGACGTCTCGCGGACAGACTTGACAAACCATGAATTCAGACTTTTTAAAAATCTGCATCATTATGTAGTTATTTCGGCATCCTTTTGATCCGTTTATTGCAATTAAATCACAGCACAATCTGTTTATTTTGGGTTCATACTGCAGTAGTGATGTGTGGCTTGCTAGATACTGTCAGTGCAATGGCACTCTATGTGAATACAGCTGACAGGCGCGTGATGTTATGTACCCAGACACAACAACATTTGGTTTTCCGACACATCTGGGACTTCCACAACATGTACAAAGCAGCAACAGTGGTTATTTCTTCAACGGTTGATGGCGGAAAGAAAAGTTGTTTTGCTTTATGGAGACAAGCCCCTTCTCCTTTCCTGAGCATCTAGAGCAATGAACATAAATGATCCCGGCAGACCAACTCGTGCAAGTAAAATGGTGTGAATGTGACATAAGGGCTGAGTGGGTTTATACAATTCAGCTGTCTGGACAGAATTGAATTTACACTGCACTAGCCAATGAGAAAAGATAAGAGATGCTAGAGATGGAGGACATTTTTTTAAACAATTGCCTAAAAAATTAAATGAATCCAACTCAGGTTTTGAGTTTACGATTGAACAGACCCACGACCATAGGACAGCGTTTTTGTTTCAGGAGTGTATCTTGTATGGATGGTTACATAGAGAGCTAACTATGACTCACACTCATTCAGTTAATCTTCATTATGCCACCAGCTGCAGTTGATGGGGGTTATTGATGCAACCTCTAAGCATGCAAATACTCTAGACCTATAATGTAAATGATAAATTATAGTTATTGGGGGACCATAGCACATTAAAACAATTAACATTTAAATGAAAGCAGAACCAACAGCAGGGCAAGCCAAAGCAAAAAAGAGGGGCAAGTGCAGGAAAAAACAGACAAACACTGCAATGCAGCATAGAAGCACAGAGGGGATGAAAACGCCTGGTGCACAGAATTCTGGTGTTGTAGTATCAGTATTGTCCAGGATTAACCATACAGTAGGTGCAAAGTGACAATTAGATGATGTCCAACTGATGTAGTGTGTTCTCTCGCTGTGACTCAGATGAGACCATGACAGAGTACGAGCCTCTTGCCAAGGCGGTATAGTTGGGCAGATGGTAGAAACTGAGGCCAAGCAGACCAGCACATGCAGAGAAGACAGATACAGTTTGGAGAGGCGGTGGAGGGAGGCGGTGGCAGGCAGAACATGCTAACAAGGTGCAACTGAAATTGAGTCGTGAGCGCCTACAGTACATTTCAAGACGGAGAAGGAGAAAGAGCAATATTCTGTAGTAGGGCTGTCCTCTGTTCGTCGATTAGTTGACTGATTGGTCGTTTTGGTCTCAGGGGTCGTTCACATGTAGCATCTAAAAACTCCAGCCGTGCAGCTTTCATCCTTGCGCTCTTGTCGCACCTGCCGTTATTAAGCAACCAAAACATGCGTGCTGCGATGACGACGATGAAGTTGCGGTAATTTTGCAGACTCACTGACTTAACTAAACTCAGTCAAAACAAAGATTCATTAATTTCCAGCACCATAAATCCCCTCACAGTAGCTTTACTGTTCGATTTGTCTTCATCAATTCTGCTGACCTTTCAACCGGATGTTGTGACGTGCTCGGACGGAAAGGGTGAAGCCAGTAAAATAGTCCATGGGACAGATTGTCAACCTCTGGGTAGTCCTGCACTAAAATGATTAACTTCTCCTCTATATATTTACCGTAGACTGATATTTACTGAAGAAAGAAAAGATACTTGCCGGCTGTGATTGGTTGTTCCTTGTCAGTGGTGGTGGTGGTGCGCGCTGCATCGTTCCAAAAGCTGAACTATTTTTTATCTCAGGGTGCAGCTGTCGCACCCTGAACAATAGGCGCTTGGCCTACGTTTGACAAAATAAAAAGAGGCATTTGAACAGAGAGATTTTTTCGACTAGTCATTTTTTTTATGCTTTTTCATGCTGAATTACTTACTTCCAAGAAACTTATGAGCACATCTCTGATAAGCACGAGATTTAAAGTGGTGCTTTTGTGTGGTTCTTTGTGGAGAAACTTGTATGTCAGTTGAATTTCTTTGGTGGAGGACAGCCTTATACTGTAGTACTAAAAATGTTCCTATTAAGTGGAGGACAGTGGAGTAGAGTGTATTTGTATAGTGTGTAAAGAATCTATGCCAGAATCAGCAAATGAAGATTTATTTTTTGTGTGTTAATTTGTATCCAGACCATCCTCGTTGGTCAAGGTCAAAGTCAATAAATATAAAGACATTAACTGACTTTTTCCAGCATTGTTTGACTTGTGTTTTGATGCTGTTTTTTTTTGAGAACTTACAAATGTTGTAATGTATTTCAATTCACACACATTGGTATGGATATTGTAATAAAGACCTGGCTATCTAGTAACCTCTTTTCCTATGTCCAGAATGACTTCCATCGTGCCATCCAGAGGACCCACTCTGCCATGTTCAACCAGGTGTTCATCCTCATCTGCACCTTGCTGTGTCTGGTTTTCACTGGGTGAGTGAACCTCTGTTCTTGTTAGTCACAGACATGCATCTCTGACCATTGAGGCTTTCACTTCACTTCACTTTTACTGACCCTCACTGCCAAATCTGTTTCCTGAACTGTGTAACACATGACCCAGAAAACATTATCTTTTATAGTGTGCATGTCTTGGACAAGGTGTGTTATGTAGAAGAAGCTATACATGTTGCAAAAGTAGAGATTGAAAATGTAGCTCTAGTAAGCAGACACACTGTGCTGTGGTGTTTTTGGCACAGTGGTGGGGCGCACAGTTTTCCTGGCAAGATAAAATTTGACTGAAAAAGCAACAAAATGTAATCCTTAGGAGTTAGCTAATATATTATGAAGCCAGTTAGCTAATGTTACTGGCAAAAGCAAATAGTAAATATAAAACTATTTGGAAAATGTAAATAAATGCATCATTTTTAAAGACTTTTTACAGCATTTTGTTATCTTGATGTTTGGACTATTTTGTGACCGAAAATAGTGATGAGCAGCAGGGAGACGTGCGCAAAAAACATTAACAACAACTAACAACAAGAAAACACAGCTGGAAAGAGTGTTACATTGAAGGAAAACCACAGATGGCTCATTATTACATCTCATTGATTTCCTCTTTTATAACACCAATCTATTTTAATCAAAGCCGTCACTTCTTAGACCTTTAGCTCTTTAAAGGAATACTTCACCCCCAAAAAAAGTCTTGATGAATTGAAGTAAATGGGTGCCACGTTTAACAACAGCAAAACTATATCAAAACATTCATTTACACTCTCACACAACTCGTGCAGTATTATCCAAGTCTCATTTATCCATCTTTGTTAAAACCTTATTATGACTCCGGACAAGTAATGAACCTACACAAGTATGAGACTGGTTATGTAGATGTGTTTTAAATAGTAAGGTTTTACCGAAAATGCATGTGTTTGGGAAGTAGTGAGCATACGACTGGATAAAGGAGACTTAGATTATACTGCACGAGTTGTGTGAACGGATGTTTTGATATAGTGTTTGCTGTTGTTAAACGCGGCCCACCATTTACTTCATTTCATCAAGACTTTTCAGTTTTTTGATTCTTCGTTCACTTTGGAGGCACAAAGTTTTCTTCACGAATTCAAGGTTACACAGGGCGAGTAAAAGATTTACGAATTGTCATTTTGTGGGTGAAGTATTTCCTTAACAGCCTTCTTGTGCCTTGGCAGAGATTATCACTCCCCTCTGCCTCAGGATTTCATTAAATCTACAACTCATCAATGTAAAAAAACACAAATGAATTAGCACCAGCAGAAAGGTGGAGCTGACAGAGGAATCAATAGTGACACTTTAAATGACATACTGGCCTAAGCTGTATTTACTCTGCTGCCCTTTGATCTTAGGGAAAATTGAGTTTGATATCCAGCCCACCAGGCTAACGCATATTCCCCTAGTAAGGTCACATATTTTAATTACCTTCACCCGTAGGAGAAATGTCTGACAGCACCATCAAGTATTATTCCTCATCTTTCTGCAGAGCTTGTGGGATCCAGCATCTAGAGAGAGCCGGGAAGCACCTGACCCTGTTTGACTCGTTCTATTTCTGCATCGTCACCTTCTCAACTGTGGGCTACGGGGACGTCACGCCACAGATCTGGCCCTCCCAGCTACTGGTGGTCATTCTCATCTGTGTTGCGCTGGTGGTGCTCCCACTGCAGGTAACGACTGTAGGGTAAAATAACCTCGTGTTTTTTCTGTGACTGTAAATCGATTCAAATATTTAATCACGATTAATCGCATGATTGTCCATAGTTGATCGCAATTAATCGCAAATTAATCACACATTTTTTTAATCTGTTCGAAATGTATCTTAAAGAGAGATTTGTCAAGTATTTAATACTCTAATCAACATGGGAGATGACAAATATGCTTGATTTATGCAAATATATCTATATATATATTATTGGACACAGTTTTTCCTCACCAAAATTTAGCACAAGTTTGGAGCATTATTTAATCTCCTTTGCGACAAGATAGTGTGATATGTTTGGTACCAATGGATTCCTTAGGTTTTACAGTTTCATATGATGCCAGTACTGAGCCCGCTACAACCCAAAAAAAAAATGCAAGTTGCGTTAATGCGTTAAAGAAATTAGTGGCATTAAATGGAATTTGTGTTACCGCCTTATTATCACATTAACTTTGACAGCGCTAGTTTTTCCCAGAATGCAGTGAGAGGTTAAACGCATTAGTAAGCCTTGTATTAGGTCATGTCTTCATCAGGAATTCTTGTGATGTTGCTGCATCTAGTGAGGACCTTCGTGGGGCTATCATCTAACATTTAATGACATTTTCTTACAGCGATCAAAGGCTACAGCAAATCAAACTTTAATAAAGGTCTTTTTTCTCTGCCATTTTGGCTGCAGAAGAAGTCTGCAAATCTCACTCAGAATTCAGGGCAAGTCATGTCGGCTCACACTTGCTGCATAATAAATCCACCTATTCGCTGTGTTATTTATTTTTAAAGATAACAAACACTTCTGGGTGAGAAATAGAAATTAACTCCTGCTGCTGGCAAACCATTGCATCGGTAGTTTTCACTTCAGTGCTTTCGCCGTCCGTGTCCAGACAGCAAATCTATCTCTCATGTATTATTCATTTCACTCTTGTTGTCTTTGACATCATGTCGATTTTGTTGTCCTTGTGTCAGTTTGAAGAGCTAGCGTACCTGTGGATGGAGAGTCAGAAGTTAGGAGGGAACTACAGCCGCCACCGGGCGCAGACGGAGAAGCATGTGGTGTTGTGTGTCAGCTCGCTGAAGATCGACCTGCTGATGGATTTCCTCAACGAGTTTTACGCTCACCCGAGACTACAGGTGCAAAAATCAAAATAGTGGATTTATTTTCTCAAAGAGTCAAGTGTGTAGTCCGTGGCAAAACTACTCCACATGACAAATCATAGCTGGTTGTTTCCATCAGCATAGGAATGGTTGTGATAAACAGGATGACTATAGATTTATGATTCAATATACAAACTCTATTCCAATTAATAACATTTAAAAAAGTAATTTGTGTAAAATTCCTGCGGAACAAATGAAGGCTATGCAGCTAGCTCTAAAAGCCTATACATTATTTATACTATATATAAAACTTGCTGCATGGTTCAATTAAATGCGTTCATAAACCTTGTTTTGCAGGACTACTATGTGGTGATCCTGTGTCCAACGGAGATAGACATTCAGGTTCGCCGTATCCTCCAAATCCCTCTGTGGTCCCAGAGGGTCATCTACCTACAAGGGTCTGCCCTCAAAGACCAGGACCTGATGCGGGCCAAGTGAGTGAAAGCGTGGCATGCATGCTTGCATTCAGACAAACACATACTGTATAGAACACATTAAAGCAGAGGGGAGTGTCATCTCTGATTCAAGCTTTCTTAATAAAACTGCATATACTCTATATGTACCGAATAGTGTATTTAAGAGGCTAGATCTATGAAGAACTTGGTGCTCTTGTAAACAATTTTGTGCTTTAGTAAACAGTTTAATCATAAACTCATTGGTTGTATAGATATGAATGGTGATGAGAAAAAAAAATCACACCCACAAATTATGGTAAACGAGACGGGGATCTGTCTTTCGAGACGGGTTGAGTGGGTTGCCGACATGGCCGCACTGAGGACGATCGGCCTGGTTGACGGTTGCACAGGAAGCCCTGTTCCTCTCTGCAGGGAGAGAGTGAACAGCGAGCACTAAGCGGCGAGGGCTGCTGTACAGCGCCACCTTCACCCCAGGTCTTTGCAAGCCTGACTAGAGCAGGTTGCAGCGCACCACCACAGAGGAAATGAGTTTGGCGGGGGCCAGCCTGAGAGTTCCCACAAGGGGCTCCTCCCACACCGAGCAGCCATCCTTAACCATCCAAGTGGGGTGAAAGCGCACTGCTGTAAAGGAAAGGAACACAAGACAAAACGAGCGTGTCATGCGATACTGAAAGAGGCACAATAACAGTTTTATATTGATTATCTTGTTTTCATAATCGTTGGAAGCAATAATCGTAATTGAAATGTGATTAATTGCACAGCCCTATCTAGTAGTAGTCAGTCATTGAACCTGTATGTCATGTCCTTGAAAAGTTTGACTTTAACTCCAGCACATAATCTATATCTAAATCATTTTAAGTTCAGGATAAAAATCTCTAAATTAAATGTATGTAAATTTAAAGTTTAAGTCCTCCACTGAATCCATGAAGTGCCTATAGAGGATGAGGTACTTACAAGTCCATTTGGCTGCCCTCTGCTTGCACATCGGTGTAAAGGGATTTCACTCTACACTGATCATCTGCTCACATCAAAGGCCACATACGATACGCAGCAGTAGAAATCTGTGATGGATCTCACAGGAAAATGTTTGTCCTTATTGCAGCACCAGTGTGCCATTCAGATTTTAATGTCGCTTCAGGGGATATTTCTGCTTGCTGGCAGAAGTGTTGCAGCTTATGATGTGTTTCCAATGAAATGGGGTCTAAGTACGTCTCCCTAGCATCTGATAGTGTGAAATCTGTCCAGGAGCCCATACACTTTTTGAATAGCTCCTCTTCAGTGTGCAAAGTTGGGCAGGTGATTAGATTCCATGGCAATTTCACGCACTGGCATGTAATAGATCAAATCACCCAGCCAGGTAAGCCTCATAGAAACTTCAGCTCTGCTATGCTGACAGATGAATCCTTTCATATTGCAGTTGATGTTTTTTTTATATCACAAATGAATGCACCTCGTGTGTTGCTAGCACTGCGCTATTATGTCAAATAGCAGCAGATTGTTTTCACGCTAGAAGGTGGCTGTTGACCTTTTGTCACAGGACATTAGCACTCATCCCTGCCTAGCTTTTCTTTAAAGCATCGATCTCCCTAAATAACTAATTTTACGTTTGGCTGAACGTCCTCTTCACAGTCATCAGCCCGTTAACCCGCGTATCTGTGTTTATTCCCGTTCGTCTCTCTGTCTGTCCTCAGGATGGACGATGCTGAGGCCTGCTTCATCCTCAGCAGCAGGAACGAGGTCGACAGAACTGCTGCTGTGAGTCTCATCAACAGGAGTCTCGAACTTCCTTTCCAGTACAAACCCTCTCATGATAACAATAATTTAAAAGGAGCAATTTCCTTTCACAGTCTACTTCCTTTGCAAATTAGCCGAGAGAGTTTGAGATAATCAGATGCTGTCGTGATTCTGTTGGACCTGCCAATGGGAGCACGGTCACAGAGGCAAACTTTATAGCCCATAAAATTGATATTGTGTTTACAAATGAGTCACTGGATGAGTAAAATGGGGCTATTTATTCTCCCACAGGATCACCAGACTATTTTGAGGGCTTGGGCTGCGAAAGATTTTGCACCAAATTGCCCCCTCTACGTCCAAATTCTGAAACCAGAAAATAAATTCCATGTTAAGTTTGCAGGTAAGTGCGGAAGGATTGCCTACTTACATAAACACAGTTATTACACACATATTTCTATATAAGTCTAACATATATCTTGCAATTTATCCATTTCAATCAGATCATGTAGTGTGTGAAGAGGAGTTCAAGTACGCCATGTTGGCGCTGAACTGTGTGTGTCCGGCCACGTCTACCTTAGTCACACTCCTGGTCCACACCTCCAGAGGACAGTGAGTACACGCTACTGTTTTATAACAGTAACCGCAATTAACATTAGCATTTCTGAATTTACAGTGATATCCGCTGACGGTATGTCCTTTTATCACTGTGTGAGTTACCGTTATGGTCCTGCACCTTTCTCGCCAAAGTCATAAACATTTATTGCACTTGAGGTGAGTTGAAAGATATTAAATATAAGAAAGTGCTCTTACAGCCAAAGTAATGTAATTGGTTGAGTTTTGATTTCTTAGGAAATGCACTAATTCGCTTTCTTGCCAAGAGTTAGATGAGAAGATCGAAACCACTCTAATATCCGTCCATTTGATATGAAGCAGCGGTTAGCTTAGCTTAGCATAAAGACTGGAAAACAGGGGAAAGAGCTAGCCTAGCTCTGTAACACAATATGCCTACCACTAGGTTTCTGAACGGATTAAACAAGCAAGATACTACGTGTTAAATAATGAACGTCAGAGATGCTGGTAGGCAGATTTTGTAGAGATATTCCGATAAATTTTTTCCTTCTCGATACTGATTCCGATACCTGAACTTGCGGTATCGGCAAATACTGAGTACCGATCCAATACCAGCGTGATTAAAAGAAACATATATAGTTATTATTAGCATTATTATTTAACAGCTGTTTACGACTGACCATGTACGGATGTGATACGATTGCTATCTTTGTTGTGTAGCCTGACTCGGGTTAAACTTTGGCTTTTATTGTGAAGAACATAGGAAATGAAATGTGTTTATCACCGTTTTACAGACACTCGTTTGACAACTAGTCACAGCCGTGGTCACACACACCTAAGCAGGTAGGTTGCTGCTGTAATGGAGACGTAAATCCCTGCCATGCTGCGCCGACGTGCCAAGTCGTATATTGAAAAACCCTTCAAGACACTGGAACTTGGCTTGTGTCTTGAGGAGTTGTAGCATTTATTCACCAACGACCGGTACAGCCTAAACTGTACTGTATTCCTTAAATTATTTTTAATGTTAAAACTGTCATTTTAGCGAGTAGCAAGAGAACTTGACATCCTCCTTCTTTAACTCTCACCTTTTTCCATTTTGTCTGAGCCTTACATCACTTATCCAACACTGGCGTCGTACTCTGGCTCCATCCGCTGAGATTTAACTGAATCAATGACATTATTTCCGCTTACAGAGCAGCTCAACTGCCAAGAAAAGTTTTTATTAAGTAAACTTTAAATCTTTTTAACTTTTGCGTGCTCTGTTAATGTTTAATATCCCTTTGTGTCATTAATCATGTTGACAGATTCAATCTCACTTGATGATTAATATTAGAGCAAGATGACTGAAACTCCTGCAGCAGAGTTTTTTTTACAGTTACACAAGCTGTACCTGTTTTTTGTCTCTGCAGAGCTGACTACTGTACCGTCACCGCTGCAGTAACTTGTCACTGTCAAGTCAGTAAACATTACCCTGGTTCTTGTTAAGGCAGTAAATCTGGCTGTGTTTTTATATTCTGTGCAAGGTGACCACTATATCTTCACTGCTGCCCACAGCAGAGACGCAGCACATCCAATATCATTTCCGTTATGAGAACTCGCACTGGCTTGGGGCTGTGAACGTGACAGGACTGGGAATAAACTTCTTTTTGGCAGGTGTTAATTTAAACATTACATTCACAAAAGGTTATGAAGGACATGAACTGCCTAAATAAAATGACCTCATAGCCTTGGGTCTAGAAGTTAGTAGGCTGGGGAGTATAGGGTCGTGAAAGGTAGAAAGGGAAATGAGAAGTCTTGAGTTGCAAATAAAGTCCGAAATGATTTTTCTGTTTCAGAGAGGGACAGTTGTCACCGGAGCAGTGGCAGAGGATGTATGGACGCTGCTCTGGAAACGAGGTCTACCACATCCGGTTGTGCGACAGCAAGTTTTTCGGGGAGTATGATGGAAAGAGCTTCACCTACGCCTCCTTCCACGCCCACAAGAAGTTAGTAAAACTTCCACTGGCTTGATCATGACACACTACAATGATCTCTGGGCAAAACAACCCAAACATTTGGAGCTGAGGTCTATTTTAAACTTAGCATACCCCCCTCCTTACCTCCCAGGTATGGTGTGTGTTTGATCGGAGTGAAGAGGGAAGACAACAAGAGCATCCTCCTGAATCCCGGCCCCCGCCACATCATGGCCGCCGCCGACACCTGCTACTACATCAACATCACCAAGGAGGAGAACTCGGCCTTCATCTTCAAACAGGAGGAGAAGCACAACAAGGGCCTGACGGTCAGCGGCCTCTACGACGCCCCCTCCAGGCTGCCCGTGCACAGCATCATCGCCAGCATGGGTGAGACTCAAGAGGCAGAAAAAAAAATGATGTTTGGAAGTTGGTAAAGAAAGGAGGAAAGAAAGAAAGGTGTTTGGAGTAGCAAGATTCAGTTTGCCTCATTTGTTGGTTTGAAAGGGTTTCCATGTACGAAGAGGAAATGGATGCTTTGTTGCTGATGTTTACCTACTCTCACTGAACATTTGTGAGTGGTGGCTGCCTTGGTGATGCTGTATGCTTTCGCTCACTGTTATGCATGACTTTTTCCTTACATGCGTTTTTTACTTTCTTGGCTGACATTATTGTGTTGTGCTTTTTCTTTGACCTGTAAAAGTTGATCAGGCCACTGCATATGGTAAGTTTGTGCAAATTAATTCACAATTGATAGTATGTTATACGCTGAACAAGACACAGGGATATTTGATTTTTATTAACATGTCCTCAGTGATTTTAATTATCTTTTTTTTTTCTTAAAAATCACATTTTCACATAAAAGATGATATATGTATTGTTCATATATCATCCTGTATCTGATATACCTGATATAATGTATAGTGCATATATCCTCATGTATGTGATATACCTGATATATGTATTGTGCATATATCATGTATTTGATATGCTTGATATATGTATTGTGCATATGCATACTTGCCAACCTTGAGACCTCAAAAATAGGGAGGATTTCAAAACCCAATCGGGGAGTCTGGAGGAAAAATTTCCTGCATTTTGCTGACTTTTAAAGAATGAAAATAGCAAAATAATAAGAACACTGCAACAGCATTTTTATCTTAAATACTTTTAATTTTACTTTTAATTTTCAGGAAAGAATGCATAATAATTCGCCCCTCTAGCGTCTAACTTGTTTTTATTTATTCATTCATTTTTTTGCCCCTGCTTGAGTATCTCTTTCTTTTAGTACTCTCCATTTCTCTCTCCGTTTAACAGTAAACAACATTAGGTGTAGCTCTATCGTCGTCCGGGTGGAAACAGTAGGGCTTTTAGATGCTGTACAGCAGAGACAGGTTGTGATAACGAAAAGGAAAAAAAATAGGTGTGAAAATATGTCATAAATCAGGAGAAATACGAGAGAATTTTGACACTGGGATGAAACCAGGAGAGGGAAATGAAAAACAGGAGTCTCTCAGGAAATCAGGAGGGTTGGCAAGTGTGTGCATCTGTCATCATGTATCTGATATACCTGATATATGTATTGTGCATATATCATGTATTTTGATATGCTGGATATATGTATTGTGCATATATCAGGCATGTCAGTTGCATGATATATGTATTGTGCATATTTCATCATGTATTTGATATGCCTGATATATGTATTGTATATATCATACATCATATTACATACAGACAATATGATGTATTTTAGGGACATATTTATTGACAAGCACACGTTGTCAATACGGTGTGCATGCCGTTTGCTGTAGCTCCAGAGTACATTTACATGATTCAGAAAGCAACACATTTTCTCCTCAAGGTCAAGCTAAGCTGAGCTATAGAAGGTGATGGGATTGTGTGAGGCAAAGATGCTAAACAAGCTAAATACATGGACCTTATTACTTTACATATACGATATTGAAAAGCACAGCGCAAAGGTGTTTTCTGAGATAAAATGTTTATGGGTTCACTGAGACATTTACGCTCAAACATTCGCTCTTGACTCAACAAGACATTACAGTGAAAGCGCTGCACATGCTATTTCTAAATGGTCTTATTATTCGCTGCCCACACAGTAACCTCGTGTCATTTCCAGGCACTGTAGCCATAGATCTCCAGAACCCCGATCCCCCCGAGGAAAGCGGCAAGCTGACCTTGCCGACGGAGAACGGCTCCGGAAGCCGCAGGCCGAGCATCGCGCCTGTCCTCGAGATCGCCGACTCCTCCGCTATTCTGCCCTGCGACCTCCTCAGCGACCAATCAGAGGATGAGACCACCCAATCAGACGAGGAGGGCTCTGTGGGGTCAGAGTAAGTGACGCTATTGACCCAAAGAGATTTGGTGCTTTTCTAATGTACAATATGTCCTGTCTCGCGGGCGGTAAAAAAGTGAAATGTCCTCATAGTGCAGGCGTCCTGAGCTCTATATACTTGATTGATGTCACCTGTCATCATCTTCTTCATGCCTTAGTGGTTGTAGGAGATAGATGGGTTGGGAATAGGCGTGTAATCTGTGTGTCACGATGCTGTAAGGTGCAGACATGGCAGTGATGAATGCGTCGCGACAGGGAGGGTCAGCACTTTCCCTCTTGAGTGAAGCTCATGCTGTGTGTCCTCACATAGATCCTCACCCCTCAACGCTCATCTAATCAGTCGCAATGATATCGATTCAGCAAGTCAGAGTAATCAGTTTATCTCAGCAGTTCTGTTCTTCTCTTCTCCCTCCCTGTATGTGGTTTCATTAGGCGGAGATGACTTCAGGACCGATTGGGTGCCTCTGTGCTTCACAGTCTGCACCACAGTCTCTTTAAACAGTAACTGTTAGTGGATTTCATAAAGTTGGACATAACGTGGTCCTCCTCACCTCTGAGCTCCTATTACTGCGCCCCACGACACTGGAGTAGTTTCCTTTCTTAAAAAATGTCAGACACAGTAGTCGGGGAGATGGAAGCAACTACATTATCTGCAGGAAACACACCGAGCTGCTCAAGGCCCCACAGTGCCATCATGTGGTGATCGTGTTGTGGATGCATCTATTAACAAAGTTGGAATCTCTTTTATTGGCAAACTAGAGGGCACCGTAGGGTAATTGCTACTGGCACTTTACAAATCAGGGGACACAGAAGCCAAATGAACACAATTGTTGTAAAACAAAAGACATGATTAAAACTAAACAGACTACAAAAACATTGTAATTGTTGTTGTAGTTGGTATTGAGCAGGAATGAGCCACTTCGGGCTCATAACAACAGTAATTTGAGCAAAACATCTGCAGAATGTAATAATAAGCGGAAAAATCCATGGTAATATGTAGTGTGATGAAAGTAATGAGGGATTCAGTGATACTCCCATAAGTCTTTATTGGGTTGAAACATATCCATCATGTATATGAACATTTTCAATTTTGTATTTCAATGAAAGACCACACTGTTTTTGTGTGAGGGTGTGTTTAGTTGTTCCTTCAGAGACTAAAGCTATGTTCACACTACAAGCGACAAAAGCAACAAAACATGGACAGCTACATTGTCGCCGCTGAAGCGTTTGCTCAAGCACTCGTTGACGTAGTTATGTTGTTCAATATCACTGGGAACTGCCTAAAGGCATTTATTTTTTTTAGATGGAACGGAACAGGGTGAAACAAAAACATGAATGGTTGACACTTCTCTGCGTCATTGAAGTGAATCATCAACTTTATTTGTAGCGCGTCGCGCAGCGTCAAGTCTCGGCCGTCAGTTTGTAGCTTCATGTCACCGGCTTCCGTTGAAAATGACTTGTAGCCTGCTGCTGTGTCGCTCGTAGCGTGAACGCAACATACTGTAAGTAGCTGCGGGAAGGAAGGAAGCTCAAAGATGAAAGTTCAAAGATGGACAGCATTGCTATTTGATATCTGATACTTACTCAATATGTCAGTCAAGGTGTTTATTCCAGTTCTTTGACTCTACTTAATTACAATGTTGTTTAATAGGACTTTTTCCTCAGAGGTAATTTGTGTTTCTTTTCCATCAGTTTTGTGAAGGGCTACCCTCCCAACTCGCCCTACATCGGCAGCTCTCCAACTCTGTGCCACCTCCTGCCACAGAAAGCTCCATTCTGCTGCCTTCGCCTCGACAAGGTGAATTCGCACACAGGAAAAGAAAGAAACAGCTTAGAATTAAACCACAAAACATGCATTAGATCTTTTTTTATTGACTGATTTCCCTTTGAATTGTCTTTCTCCATCCAGCGCTGCACACACAGCAGCTTTGAGGATGCCAAAGCATACGGCTTCAAGAATAAGCTGATTATAGTGTCTGCAGAGACGGCGGGAAACGGTCTCTACAACTTCGTCGTCCCTCTGCGCGCTTACTATCGGCCCAGGAAGGAGCTCAACCCCATAGTGCTGCTGCTGGACAACCAGTAAGACTTTTAGACTTTACACTTTCCTGTTTGTTCGTTTTTACTCCTACAGGGAACTCAGTGACGATTTCATAATAACTTCAAAAACTCAAGAGTAATGTGTTTTATGTAGAGGCTTCTAGCACATTTATTACCTACACCTATAATTCTGTGCATATATTATGTGCACAATAAAGATGAGATAGTAGACAGATACAACTGTTCATTAATCTTCATGAAGTTTTAGTGGTAGTAGAACTTTTTATAGTTCTTTATTTCAATCATTTCAGTGTTTGACATTGACAAAAAATCATCTGCTACTTTAATATGAGCACATTTTCAGAGTGCCAAAACGTCCTGCAGTAGAGTTGGTCATTATAGCTTGAAGTATATGAGTTAACCTAGCCTCAAGATACAGAAAAATAATAAGTTTTACATTATTAATAAAAAGCAGTTCCTCATGCGGAAACTGAATTAAAGTTCAAAAGATGTAAAGAATCCGTGTGTGCCTATTTGTGTGTTAGTTTATATTTGCATTTGTTTCAGTAGAGCACAGCGGGACCTATGGGTTAGCTTTGCTTCAAGATAAAGAAAGAAATAGCTTTTGCATTATTCACAGTTCTCTCTGCACAACAAAGTCGATTTGTTTGTTTGGGTATGTATATATATATGTGTGTGTGTGTGTGTGTGTGTGTGTGTGTGTGTGTGTCTTGCAATGATCCACACAATTCTCTGCTCTAACTCACTGTGAGTTTCATTAACTTCGGCCAAATCTCTACAGTCTCTGAAACCAATAAACTACACTGACAGAGAGCCAAGAAAGCTCTTGCTAAGTGACACCCTTAGGGGTTTCTATAGCAACCAGTTAAATCCTTTCAATGAATTTAAGATTTAATGGTTCTCTGCACGATATCCAGAGCATTAATACAGCAGCAAACAACTATTTGCTATGTAAAGATACAGAGGAGTAATGTCTACCTGAGCAGAGAATGAAGTCGCTCTCCTTCAGTGTGTGTTGTAAGCCGATCTTTTCCGTCCTTTGTTGACATCGCCGGGCCGGCTGCGCAGGCCTTTTAGTGCATGTTCTGTCAGCTCTGTCAGCACTTTTGCCGTTGTTTTCACTGTTAGCGCTGTTAGCAACGTTAGCTGCGAGCCGCCGCCATGTTGAGAGCCGTGCGGAGGCAATAGAAATGCTCCCAATCACGCATTTAGTATTTTCAAACATACATTTTCCTCTTTTTGCCATCAAAATGAGTACAGTTCAGATACTATCTGCTCCGCCCTGATCAACAAGCACATTTCTGGAAATTACAACAGCAGTGTAATGTAATGTGTCATTTGTGTTTTACAGAGATAATTAGAGTGGGAGGCTCATTCATGATGTTTCCTGTTTCCAATTTCCCACAGGCCAGACAACCACTTCTTAGAGGCCATTTGCTGCTTTCCAATGGTTTACTTCATGGCTGGCACGATCGATAAGTATGTGTTTGGATTATAAGAAACCTGCTCGTTTAATGATCATGTTCATCTCAGGGGTAGTTTTTCCATTTGTATTACAGCTACCAGCTGTACAACACAACCTGCATGCATCATGAATAAAATGCAATATAGTCCTTAGTGGGTGTTGGAAATCAGAAAACATAGTTTCAGGGTCTGGTTAAAGGAAAGATTCACCATAAAACACCATTTATACAAAACAGCTATTGGTGATGTACTTCCTAGACCAGTGGTTCTCAAACTATGGTACGTGTACCACTGGTGGTACGCTCCAAACGCAAACTATTATTATGGTTTTATGGAAGAGTTTAAGTGCCAGCTCTGGTGCTACCCTCTTGTACTGGGGCTGACAAAAGTCAACAATAAGTAATATTATTGTTAGGAATACATTTACCTCCTGCGTGAACTGTGCATTGCTGACTAGGGTAGGTCTACGCTACTGTATTTTAACATCGGTCATAATGGTGGTACTTGGAGAGCCAAATATTTTCTGAGGTGGTACGTGATGTAAAAAGTTTGAGAACCACTGTCCTAGACCCATCATATTGAATTTCTTTTTCCCACATATAGCTGGTTCAACTTGCTCCTTAGTAATTCTAGGAAACGAATAGATAGAATACATTGAACAGATAGATGTTGTATCGTTGTTATAATATCCAAGGAGGGAGATATTTCTTGACATGTCATGCGGTAACGAACACTGTTGTTTTGTGAATGGACCAGCTTGGACAACCTGCTACAATGTGGTATAATCTACGCTGACAACTTGGTGGTTGTGGACAAGGAGAGCACCATGAGCGCTGAGGAGGACTACATGGCAGACGCCAAGACCATCGTCAACGTGCAGACTATGTTCAGGTAACGCAGAGGGAGCATTTCACCGTGTAGAAACATACAGGAAACAGTTTGTACCGTCAGTGGCTGTTTATGTTTGAGCCGGACCTTCACGTTTTGGATCGAATGTGCATCAGACTCCACTTGATTAACTTTCTCATCTGTTCTCAGTAAGATGCTGGAAAGCAAATGCTTGTTTTTCTGAGTTTGCCAGAATGGTGAATGAGTTAATCTCAAAGACAAACAACGTTTGGCAAAAATACTCTTTTATTTAACAACCAAAATTAAAAGCATCTGTCACTGCCACACGGGGTCTCCCCCTCAGCACAAAGCATTTCATGTCTCCACTAACATCGTTCTCTTTAATGTCCCCCTCCGCTCAGGTTGTTCCCCAGTCTCAGCATCATAACTGAGCTCACACACCCGTCCAACATGAGGTTCATGCAGTTCAGAGCCAAGGACTGCTACTCACTCGCTCTCTCCAAACTGGAGAAGGTGAGCTGTTGAGTCTGGAGGACTATGTTACGACTCCCTGGCTTTGACTTGTTTACTTTTCTGTCTGATTGTTAAAAGTGTGAAACTCTGTGGCCCATCCAAATCATACTAGCTTGTCGAGAAGGAGGCTAAATAAAACGCTCCAAACTTACACTTAATTTTGGCAAGGAAAAACTGGCATTGACATTTTCAAAGGGGTCCCTTGACCTCTCACCTCAAGATATGTGAATGTAAATGGGTTCTATGGGTACCCACGAGTCTCCCCTTTACAGACATGCCCACTTGATGATGATAATCACATGCAGTTTTGGGGCAAGTCATAGTCAAGTCAGCACACTGACACACTGACAGCTGTTGTTGCCTGTTGGGCTGCAGTTTGCCATGTTATGATTTGAGCATATTTGTTATGCTCAATGCAGTACCTGTGAGGGTTTCTGGACAATATTTGTTGTTGTTTTGTGTTGTTAATTGATTTCCAATAATAAATATATACATTTATTTGCATAAAGCAGCATATTTGCCCACTCCCATGATAAGAGTATTAAATACTTGACGAATCTTCCTTTAAGGTACATTTTGAACGGATAAAAAAATTGGCAATTAATCACTATGAATATTTTAATCGATTGACAGCCCTTAATATAATATAATATAATATAATATAAATAGAGCAGCGTCCCCTAAACAGAATATTTTATACAATCTTAGTGCTTTTTCGTGCCTTTATTTCGTGTCTGTTTTATCCAAGCATTGATTGTGAAAGGACAGAATAAATAACAGAAAAAGACACAGCGGGAACTGTGAAATCTTGTACCAAAGTTCAGATTCTCTGCCATCCTCTTTCCTTTTCTTTTTCTCCTACATACAGTGAAAGCTTTCACCTTCACGGTGCTTTAAAAACTTGTCTCTCAACCTCTGAAAACAGGCCTTTTTCATTTTCATCTTTGATGTCTTCTTGGAGATGGTGCAAAAGAGCAATAGTTCAGCAATCATACAGGAAAAAAAAAAATTTGATTTTAATATGTGGTTGCTCTGTTCCATTTCTCTCTTCAGATAGAGCGTGATAAGGGCTCCAACTTGGCCTTCATGTTCCGGCTGCCGTTTGCTGCAGGCAGGGTGTTCAGTATCAGCATGTTGGATACACTGCTTTACCAGGTGGGATAACAAAGACTGACTACAGGTGTTGAGCATGGAGTTCTTTATGACATTATAGGTTAATATCTATAGGTATATTTCATGCACACATCAAATGATGATTTCATCAATCTTAGTTTTTTTGTGCAGCCACATTACCTCAAAGCAAGTTAGGAATAAGCTGAACGGTTTGTCGGCTAGGAGATGGCTCTGGCTCAGGAGGTAGAGCGGGTCGTCCACTAATCTGAAGATCAGCGGTTCGATCCACGGCTCCTCCAGTCTGCATGCAAAAGTGTTCTTGGGCAAGATACTGAGCCCCAAATTGCTCCTAAAGGCTGTGCCATCTGTGTGTGAGTGTGTTAGATTAGATCATCATTAGATGAGCATGTTGGCACCTTGTATGGCAGCCTCTGCCATCATTGTGTGAATGTGTGTGGATGGGTGGTCAGAAGACTAGAAAGGCGCTATATAAATGCAAGTCCATGGATATTTGGTAGAAGTCAGTATTTTCTATTGTTCAGTATCTTTAAATTACTTTCCATGTCAACGGTAGAAGTATTTCCCCTAAATGTACGATCCCAGATGAAATACCTCTTAAACAACATTCACAGTCACACTTCACAACATTAAAGGTTTTTACAGACTCATTACAGTTAGTGAATAAAATGACCAAAAAAAGATTTATTACAGGTGCATGGGCCAATTCTCTTTAAGCCATATCTGATATTTAAAGGACGAGTCCCTCGCCACGCCCCCCCCCACCCAAAACAAACTCACCAAAATGGGTACACATAAAGGGGAAATTGTACTTTTGAAATCCAGAGTAATTCCTAGCCTGCAACGAACAACACAGATTTATGTAATGAAACCATGCAGGAGCATCTGATTGTTCTTTTTAAATAATTAAATAGGCTTGATTTGCCCGATATGTTAGAAAGCATATATAATGTCTAACCCTTATTGCTGCACAAGTTGTTTGTGGCTGGGTTTGTTTACTATAGTTCACTGCAGTCATTCTCTGTTTTCTTTACAGTCGTTTGTTAAGGACTATATGATCGGTATTGCGAGGCTTCTTCTTGGTCTGGACACCACGCCTGGCTCTGGGTATCTGTGTGCTGTAAGTAGGAATGTTCGTACTGCTAAGCATTTTTAAGTTTGAGTAAATGAGTTTGTGCTACTTGATTCTCATTCTCTGTCCCCAGATGAAGATCACAGAGGAGGACCTGTGGATCAGGACTTACGGCAGACTCTTCCAGAAGCTTTGTTCCTCCAGCGCTGAGATCCCCATAGGGATCTACCGCACCGAGTCGCACATGTTCTCAACCTCAGAGGCAAGTTCAGTTTGATGCTTAATATCTGAGACCTCACTTTGGGTTTGGCTTCTGGTTGGGCTTTAGCTGAAGCACTACTGCCGCTTTAGCTTCCTTCCATCATTTCCTCATTTTGCGTTTTCTTCATTCCTTCTCCTTTCTCATGGTCTATCTTTTTAAAAATGTTCAAGATGTTCCTTTTTGCTTTGCATTTTTTCTGCTTTCATTGCTCTCTTCCCAAAATGTCTTTCCTTTCTTCATGCCCGTCTCATCTTTCTTTTCTAAATTCAAGATTTTTCTCCATTCTGCCTTCCTCTCTTTGTTTTTTTTAATCTTCCCAACTAGCTGCTTTTAATGCTCAACACTTTATTCTATCAGTGTTCGCTCCGTTATGCATTTTTCTCTTCTATTTGTTTTATGCTAAAGAAAGTAAGGAAATTAACATTTTTCAACAAAAAGTCCCCATTTACTTTCACTATTTTTGTGTGATAAATAAAATAGAAATCAGCTCTAATTAATATTTGGCAGGTTACGTAAGTGGCTAGTATAAGAGACAAACTCACCAGCCACAAACTAGAAATGTACCATTGCTGGCTAGTGTTAATTTCCTACCATTTTAATAGTGAATAACAAAATAGTAAATACACTATATTTACTATTTCATTGGCTGGCCTTTGAGCCTTTGGATGATTATGTTTGCTTTGGATGCCCCCATCTTTCATTGCATCTCTTTTTGTTTGGATGTCTGTTTGTCTGTGTCTTGTTTCAGAGCAAGGACAGTAACGCACAGGTAAGATCCAAAAATGCTTATTTTTAATTTGGATATTTCAGTCAACTGTCACCTTTTTTTTTTTTTATTAAAGCACACAACAATAAAAAATACCATATTGGCATTTTTCTTGCATTTATGAATATGTAAAGCTCATAACCGTCACATCTTGATAATGCAAGCACCTGGAAAATTGCACTTACAAAGGCACTAAAGAAGGAGGTTTGTTTTTATTGTGATACAAACAGGTATTTCTTTAAAAAACAGAACAAAAATACCAAAACAGTCAAGCCTCACAAACCCATTCACACATAGTATCCAGCATTAACATTGCCACCCTGCTTTCACAGTCTCAGATGTCCATCAACATGCAGCAGGGCGAGGAGCATTGTGAACGTGAAGAGTCCTGGAAGGAGAAGAAGGCCCACAGAAACTCCACCACGAGCAACCAGTCGGAGCACCCGCTGCTGAGGAAGAAGAGCATGCAGTGGGCACGGCGGCTGAGCAGGAAGAGCACCAAACCGTCCAGCAGAGCAGAGCGTATCTCGCAGCAGAGACTCAACTTGTACCGACGCTCCGAGCGACAGGAGCTGTCTGAGCTGGTCAAGAATCGCATGAAGCACCTGGGCCTGCCCACCGTGGGATACGGTGAGTGGAACCGCTGATGGCATGAGATTTAGGGAAGTGATAGGCAGTCTTTGCTTTGTTATGAAGAAGTTAATTTAATGCAATAGTTTAAAATATATTACTTATTGTCTAGCAAAGGCTAAATACAGTAAGGGTGGTTATTAACTATTTTTTAATTCAGTTTATTGCGATTTAATCATAATAAGTCATAATGTGCCTGAAAATAAATAATAATGCAAATGATAATGTTTCTTGCAAATTGGAGTCTAAGTTCTATAAACATTTCTTTAAGGCCACCGAAGCAGGAGGCAGAAATAATGTAATTGATTGAGTTAGACCTCAGTGGGTAGAGCCTTAGAATCTCAGCTCTGAGGTGAGACGATGTCGTGACACGTCACCTGTAGCTCGTCAACAGTGTCATGTGATGTGTCAAGCTACAGATTTTAGTTTTTTTAATACAGTATATACTGTATGCCATAAAAAATATATAGAATAGTATATCATCATAGTCACAGTGTAGTATGTCGAAAAATGTCATGAAAAAGTCTTACTATAGTATGTCATAAAAAGTAATGTATAATATGTCGAAAATATACATGATAAAAACTCATAGAATAGTTTGTCAAAAAATATGATAGTTATAGTATATGTCTAAAAATTTTATGAAAAAAATCATAGTATAATATGTTGAAAATCTTTCAAAAAAAAGTCATAGTATAGGATGTAAAAAAATTTATGAAAAAAAAGTCATAGTATGTCGACATTTTTTATAAAAAAAAGTCATAGTATAGTATTTAAAAAAAAGTCATAGTATAGTATGTCGAAAAATGTTCTAAAAAAAAAATCATATAGTATGTCGAAAATGTTTCTCAAAAAAAAAGTCATAGTATAGCATGTCGAAATTTTTTCTAAAAAAGAGTCATAGTAGGTTGTCGAAAAATGTAATGAAAAAAAGTCATAGTATAGTATGTAAAAAAAATTTATAAAGAAAAGTCATAGTATAGTATGTCGAAATTTTTTATAAAAAAATTCATAGTATTGCATGTAAAAAACGTTTATGAAAAAAAGTCTTGGTATAGTATGTCAAACATTTTAATGAAAAAGTCATAGTATAGCATGTCAAAAACTTATGAAAAAAAGTCATAGTATAGTTTGTCGAAATTTTTTTTGAAAAAAAGTCATAATATAGCATGTCGAACATTTTTATGAAAAAAGTCATAGTATAGCATGTCGAAATTTTATTTTAAAAAAAAGTCATATAGCATGTCGAAAATGTTCATGAAAAAACGTCACACTATAGCATGTCGAAATTTTTTTCTGAAAAAAAGTCATACTATAGTATGTTGAAAATTTCCTGAAAAAAAGTCACAGTATCGCATGTCGAAAAATGTATGAAAAAAAGTCAAAGTATAGCATGCCAAAAAAATTTATGAAAAAAAGTCATAGTATAGCATGTCGAATATTTTTCAAAAAAAAAAGTCATAGTATAGCATGTCGAATATTTTTCAAAAAAAAAAGTCATAGTATAGCATGTCGAAAAATGTTTATGAAAAAGTCATAGTATAGTATGTTAAAACATATGAAAAATGACAGTATAGCATGTCAAAAATTGTCATGAAAAAAAGTCATAGTATAATATATCATACAAATCCTATTATAGTACGTTCTAAAAAAGTAATAAGAAGTCATAGTATAATATGTCATTAAAATGTCATAAAGTTAAAGTATGGTATGTCATAAGGATAGAGCTCAGCTGATTCTTTTGCTCTACCCACTCTCAGCCAATTGAATTGTTTCAGCTGTGTTTGAAAAAACTCCAATCTGTGTTCCAGTCATTTAATCTCATCTAACTACCTATTAAGACGCGGTGCTGTGGGTCTTGATAGTTCAGATCATTAACATCACACTACATCATCATGAACTCTCAGAAAACGTCATTCTCTCACATCAGTTTCACACCCATCAAACTCTTCCCCTCCATTGTGCCATCACTCATACACACCACTTCACAGTCACGATCATACCAACATGTGAACACGTCATGCATGGAGATGCAGGAGCACCAAACCTCTCAATTGCATTTGATCATAGACTGCAATTGCCTGCACTCTTTACCTGCTCACTTCTGTACTTTTTATTTTCCTTCTTTAGTTCTTCTCTCCTCCCAGCTTCACGCTTCAAAACAAAAGCAGAATCATGATCCAGATGTTATGATAATTATGTAACGTGTCAATTAAATACATTTTCAGGAAGAACCTCAAAAGCTCAAGATCATCTTATGAACCATGAATGTCAGTGAGGATTACTGCAACAGGATCATAACATGTGACAGATTCTGTGCACACACCATTGCATGGCTTTCTTTGCATCGCTCTCACCTTTTTAGAGGTTATTTTTTGAAACTGCAAATGCATTCGCTGCCTGCCTGATTTTCTTTCTTTTTCTTGTTTTCCCCTCCCTCCTCTGTTCCTCCCCTACTCTCTCTCTCTGACTCTTCTATCTTCCCTCCTTTGGCTTGTAGAGGATGTTTCTAATCTCACTGCGAGCGATGTCATGAATCGAGTAAATCTAGGATATTTGCAAGGTAATTTTTTTGTGCTGTTTTATAACTCATTTTTACAACAATGTGAGTGGTTACGTTCCATCTTGTGGAGAAAGGAATTTGTCCTTTCACCAGCATCCATTGAAGATTAGTGCACTGAATTTATCCACAGAACTAGATATAGACATTTTTTAGAAGATGATTGTTTCCACTCTGATCTTTTTTTGTGGTTGATTATAAAAATTGTAAATGAACAAACTAGGATATTGAAGTTAACAGTGACTGCCGTTGGTTAGAGTTGCAGGACATTTCAGAGCACCCGTATACAGAGGGGACCAGGCCGTCAGGTTAGCTGGTTGATCACAGTACTGCAACTTTACTGCATGAGTGTGTGTGTGTAAGTGTGCGTGTAAGTGTGTGTGTGTGTGTGTGTGTGTTCTGTCAGAACGAGTAGTAGATCAATAGCCAATTTCTCCCTATCTCGCTCCACTATCTCTCTCTCTACCTGGTCTTTTCTGCATTGTGTTCCCGTGAGGTGACGTCCCAAGTGGCTAGAAATACTGCAGGGCATCAGAGTATGGCTTAAAGAGTGGAGCGGAACGCATTATGTCTGTGGATGGAAGGTTAGATGTAGAAATATAATATATTTATTATATATATTTATATATATATATATATAAAGAGTAATGTGTATCAGAGGTGTCCTGATGTAGAAAATAAAGAACTGTAGCTCGTCTGTTATTTTCATACAGTATATCAAGACACCTCAAAGTGTATTATCACACTTATACCATGGCCATTTAACCACTGGTAAAAAAGGTTTCTTAAGGTTTTGTTTAGTTAGTTTAAAGCATGGTTTGATCTAGTTTGGCTAGTTTAGACTTAACTAGTATTGTTGCTGTGATTGCCTGCAGTTTAATATACTGTAGCTGGTGCACTAATTTAGAGTGGTGGTTCACCCACAGAGTGTAATCCAGCACGTAAGTTTGGAACATTATTTATCCTTCAGGACAAGCTAGTATGATATAGTTGGTTCCAATGGGTTCCTTAGGTTTTCTAGTTTCATATGATACCAGCATCTTCACTCTAGCTTTTAAATTGAGCCCGCTACAACTTCAAAATCGCAAGTTGCGTTATTGCGTTAAAGAAATTAGTGGCGTTAAGTCGAATTTGCGTTAACGTGTTATTATTGTGTTAATTTTGACAACCCTAATACGTACATTTGCATATTTGCCCACTCCCATGTTGATAAGAGTATTAAATACTTGACAAATCTCCCTTTAAGGTACATTTTGAACAGATAAAAAAATTTGAGATTAATTTGCAATTTGTTGATTAGTCCCACCCACGTTAGTTTTGGGCAAAAAGAAACTGCTATGATTGAGACACATCACGTCAACCTCTCCTCAATCAGTCACTTCACAACGCAGAATCGAGTATTCATCAAAGCCGTGTAATAAGCGTGTTTAACTAAATAGGCCTGAAGTATTTCAGTTGAAAAGTTTTAGAATTTAAATAGTTCCAATGGTAGTAAGCATATGTTTAATCTGTGTTATGATTATATGTATGAGGGGGTCCATGGAAAATGTTCTCCCCTGGCCCCAAAACGTTTGAGATAAAGATAAAGGCTTACCTTTTTTTGTCTGTGGCCATGGTATAATCCATATTTAATACACTGAGTAGTCTGAAGAAAAAAAAAAAATGTGGATTAGAGAGGAAAACAAAACACACATAAATCCTGCAAACATCTTTTCTCACCACTTACTGATGATTTGTTAGTATTATAGAATAAAGACTCCAGCAGCAGGTTGACCTCTTCCACTCTCACACTCCCAATGTGTTCTGCTTCACTCTCAGTTTGGTTCAAGTCGCTCTGCGTTTGGTCCAGTCTGACGGATGCTGGAGCATGTCTCTCTGTGTCTGTGTGTCACTCTGGGTGGTGGGGGTTGTGGGGGCTGAGTGTCGTCCGTTGGCATGGCAACCTGCCGCCTTGGTCCAGTGTGGAATGCGCAGGAGGTAAAAAAAGAAAAAAGAATGCGATGGAGATCGACTTGTTGCGTAGCCACGGAGGCCGTCTGCATGCTGGCTCCGTTCTGACGCTGCGCATGGAGTGCTGTTTCAGTCAGCAGGCAGCATGGGCCTCCCCTTGTTCCACAAAGTGCCCTGTCAGTAACGGTTAGACCTTCTCTCTCTTCCACCACGCCTGGCTTTATAAAGGGCCACAAGCAGGTGGGTTGTCATGGAGACACATGTGCCCTCCTTTCCCTTCCTCCGTCCATCACGTAACGCAAGTAGGAGCCGCCGCCAGAGAGCACTCAACACGCATACAGACAGACACTAATAACACACACACATTGACACACACACTGACACACACACACACAGTACTATGAGTCATCAGGGGAATGAATGTTAAAGTCAGTTTCCTCTTATTGATTCTTGATCAAATATAAGACCTCGGTAGTGCTAAACAGTTTCCACGATTAAATAAACTATATTGTGGAAGCAATATAAGATTATTGTTGCAACTGTTAATGTTTACTGTTTATATAATAAATATTTAATGTAGAAACAATTTACAACTAACTGTATGAAGAAAACCAGAAGAGTTTTAAATTAGTGGTTCTCAAAGTTTCCCCCTTTGGAGGAATGACCATTTTTCACACCTGTGAACTAAGTTTAATTACCTATCAATTTACCATTTATAAATGATGGTGATTAAGTGTTACTGAACATTTTAAACAAATCTAAGGGATCCATATCAAGACTTTTTGTTAATGTTATGTGTGTGTATATATAAAGAAAAAATTGCTATCTGCTGATATGTCTATCAGATTAAATCTCCAAATATCTATTTCAGTATTGATAGGGCTATAGTCAAAATACTAATTGAATGAACGGCGGAATTTGTTTGTTAATTCAGCTATTTATTTCTCTTAAAAAACAGTATTGTCGGCTTGATTTATAAATCCCTCTACTGGTATAGGTTAGTGCAATTTTAAAAGTAGTTCAATTGTAATTGTTAACAGTTGTAACAATCATCTCTTCGGTTAACAGCTGATACTGTACGTGGGTCACTCCGCCTTCATCCTCACTGAAAGGTTGAAAAGGAGGGAGTCTGATATTTCCAGTGGTTAGACGGCTCATTACCTGGCTGATGTTCTGTATAATGGAGGAGGACGAGGGAGGGCTCCAGAGCAGCTCTGAACGTCTCCTCTGTCTCTTTTTCCAGACGAGATGAACGACCACCAGAACACGCTGTCCTACGTCCTCATTAATCCTCCTCCCGACACCATGCTGGAGCTCAACGACATTGTGTAAGAAGAACCTCACTTTTTCTTTATGTTGTTATTGAATGCAACCGGCCGTATCATGGAGCCTCAGTGGGCGCCTTCAGTCGTACAAACAGAAGAAGTCAAGCGTACGATGAAGACTTAAATCCATACTTACCGGTCGATGCTGCCAGATGATGTTGATTTTTGTCTTCACAGGTACATTATCCGGTCCGACCCGCTGGCCCACATGCCAGAGGACTCCCAGGTGGGACAGGCCCGCAGCTCCAGACAACGGCAGGACTTTGGCACGGAGACGAGAGACGAGACTCACCTCTGAAACTCCCCTCACAGTCCTCGACACCCTCACACCTTAACCTCCGAGCCCTCGCCCGGGGCCGACGGAGCATGTTTGTCTCACCACAGATGAAGGCTTGTCTCGGGGCCAAAAACAGCAGTCCATAGTGAATGTCCATTATGTGTCTCTCAGCCTCAGATCAGAAGTATTCCACATTTATCAAAGACGGCCCTGAGAGACCTGCTGTTTCCCCCACTGAGCTGCTACAGGAGGACGCATGAAGAGTGCCTCGCCATCGACCCCCCCCCCCGACTCCCATCGCACACCTTCTGTACTCGCACACGTCACCCTCGCACCAGGCACAGGAAACGGCTCTCCCTCCTTTCCAACCAAAGGACATTTGATGGATGTTTGCGAGAGGTCTTTAAGGAGGTTTATGTGCACACCAGGATATCAAATCATTTCACTCAGGGGTGAAGTTGCCCTTGTGCCACGACTTCCTCTTCGCCGGTTTCTGCCTAAACTCACAAAGAACTGACTCTCGGGGCAACTGCACCCTCCGCCACATCTTAACAGTCGTGTTTTTCTACAAGTAAATGCTCTGAATTTCTAACAATTCAAGCATTTACCGTGAAATTACAGTACATGTGCACTTTTTCTTAATTTATTACAAATGTCTGTTTGTTTTTTTGTCGGTTTCTAATCAGACAAGGTTTTCATTTTCTTTATGAGCACAAACTTTTTTACGACATCTGTGAATATACACACTGTAGTTTATCAGCCATATTAGAGTTATCAGCATTTCTCTCTTTGTTGTGTTGTTTTAGACAGATTTCTTTTCTTTTTTTTTTGTGGTTATTGTTGAATAATGAATATTGTTAATTTATTTCACTATTATAAGTGTCGTAAATCATATCTGCTATACAGTATGTGCCATTTTATTTGTTTACTCTATTGCTTTGTAAATATCTTATGTGCCATTTGCATCTGTTTTGTGATTATATATCAGTATTATTTTTTATTTTAGAGCCTGACCGGGGCCGATATTATCAGCTAATTTTAGTTTATCAAAGATACGTCAGGCTGAAGGCTGAAAAGATAAAAACAAAAATCTAATATTTCTATATTTATATTTCAAGTTTGCCCACAACACGTTCTACTTCATTTAATGTCTATTTAGAGTCGTATTTTTCGTAGCTGAACTTGAGCATATTCATGTTTTATTAGTGTTATGTTTTGACACGTTTTTTGTATTCAAACGTAAAATGTACGACTTGTCGGTAAATATCTTGGTCACAACAATTTCATAACCAGATTTAAAGGAATAGATTGAAATGTTGGGATATAACTTTGTGAAAAATAGCAAATAAGCTTAAGGCCTTTACACACCGGGGAGTGATGAATAAACACCAAGAAAATAGGAAATATTAATTTGCCTGCGAATATTCCGATTCAAAACTATTCATACCGGCAGCGATGTGAATTTGTGACAGTTGCAGCACTTTTTCAATAACTATTTTGAATAGTTTCACGCAGGCAGAGGACCAACTACCAGAGAGAGACCCGGAGTAGCATCTGGTAGTCTGTCTGAGGTAAATTGTTGTCAAGCCTAAACTACCGTGAGCTATTTTGAGTTTCTTTTCAGCAAAGTGAGAGTGAATTTGACGCCGGTTAGCAGTTACTCAGTGCATATGTCTAGGGCTTTTATTGTGAAAGGTAAGAACGTAAGAGTTGATCTGGTCTGCGCTGCTGTATGTGTACGTTTTGAATATGTCCGTTCTGCATAACATGATTGGTTGATGCTTTTATTTGCATTTGCATATCAGAAAAAATTATCTTGTTCCGGAAAAAAAGTTACTTTGCCGCCGCATAATATTCACGGTCTATGTGAAAGTATTCACGATAAAAACAACAGTTCAACGAATTAATCGCACGAAGAAAAACGCCCCCGATGTGTGAAAGCCTTTAGATGAGAAGCTCGACGAGAGTGGTATCAATCTTCTCCTCTAACTCTCAGAAAGAAAGCGAATAAGCGTATATTCCAGATTGTCAAACTATTACTTTAAAGTATTATCAGAAATATTTGTTAAAATACAAATGTATCAAATTCAAAAACCCCAGTATCAGTCAGGTTCTAGTGTTTTTATTGATTTACTCTTTTCACCTTTAACTCGTTGACGTCGGTAAATATTCATTCATATCGTGATCCTCCAGTTTCATAACTCTTAAACGAGTAGCAGAATCGTTTTGCACAGACGGCGACGGGCACAGTCAAGTCCATTTCTATCATGTAATGTTTCTAAATATTTGGAACGTACTTGAGCTCAAAACAAAAGTGCTCCCCCTCTCCAAATTGTACAGGCCACACCTTGTGTGTAAGGCAGTATTTAACCTTGATTTATGTAACGTTTTGTTTATGATCACTGTAAATAGTAACTTTATATATCGTTTGCCGTTTTTGTTCTTTTTGTTTCGGTCTCTTCTGTGTGATAAGAAGTGAAAGAGGACTTGAACTATTTTTGCACTAAGCTCTGCGGGGGGGGGACGTGTGGAGCATTACGGCATGACCCTTTAATCTGAATCCGTGCAACGCGGTGGACAGTATTCAACCATTCCTGTGAAGCAAAGAAGTCAAACGTGCGGGACTCATGCGTTTTGTTGTTTTGATTTTACCCTGCAGATGTTTGAAAGGCGGATTTTGGTGCCATTTTTATTTATCTGTTAAAGAATTATGAAGTGAAAGTATTGATGAAGAAGTAATCTCAGATGGATTTGTTTTTTCTCTTTGCCAATTTTTTGTTTTGCAAAAAGATCTTTGCTCAGCGGGCCCCTCACAAGTGTCAGTTTACAGGACAGGAGAGCTGAGGAGTGAAAGCGCGAGTGA
Organism: Sebastes fasciatus; assembly: GCF_043250625.1. NCBI lineage: Eukaryota > Metazoa > Chordata > Actinopteri > Perciformes > Sebastidae > Sebastes > Sebastes fasciatus. Next base: position 29,114,227 of record NC_133800.1, read on the forward strand.
CCACGACGGAAGATACGATCGGTGTGCCGAACCATTCATTTAACGTCTTCCTCGGTCCTCACTCTTAAAAGAAAAATCTTAACACTCCACTAAAGAGTTCACTTCAGATCTCCTACTGTCCATACTTACAAATACCACAAGGGGCATGTTAACACTAAACAGCATGTTTTGATATAAAAGCTTGCCAAGAACGAAACATTTTGTACATTTAGTGGGATGTTCCCATGGCTAGAGAAAACACATAATCTAATAAGTCAACTGCTTGCAAGTTGGAGCCATTATTTGATACTGTGTATTTATATGAATGGAACATGCATGTTGTGTCCAGGTGTTATCAAAAAGCCTACGTATTCTGTTTACCTCCACTTTATGTTTTTAAGTCATTGTCAAAAAGGGGTTGATCCATTTTGTACTATTTCTTATGAGAAGCGAGTGTACTTCTCCACGTATAAAATATGAACAAATAAATGCTGCATGCAGCCAGATACTATGAACGAAAAGACTTTTTTATTTCATCTCAACACAACAACTTGATGAATGTGGGGACAAACACGTGTATTTAAATGTGTCATTTAATTTGATTAGAGTGCTATTATTTGAGTAGTATTGACTTTATCTCACAATTACAGTGTAACAAAGATTAAACTTAAACTGCAACAGCATTTAAAGTAAATTATTTTCTTTCAGGAATAGAGTGCTGCAGGAATGAGTCCTAAAACCTGGAAATGAGTTAGCATTTTAGCACTTCGGTTACCTCGTCTGGAAGTCAATGGGTTTTTAGTTAGAAGCCTGAAATACGGTCTGTGGTTAACACAAGCTGAAGAGATTTTAACGTTTTGTTCTACGATATAAAATACGTCAGTAAATATCTCACTCGTGAATTTTGAAGCCTTTATGTCTTGCTAACAAGTGGCTAAATGAGACGACATCACGCCGACTCGTCCTCCTTTACAGCCTCGTTGTGTATACTCGCGTTCATGCGACCGTTATATAGTTTGTTTATAGCCTAACGTTAGCTTTTCAATTCTGGAGATTGCATTCACGCTTCCAAAATCATAAAAGTGGTGTTCATTTGTGAAGATTATCTTGCTGAACAAAACGTGTAAGTATCATAAACGTGTGTTCTCCACAGAGCTTATTTTCTGCAATAATCTAAAGACCTAATGGAAAATCTCATTGGCTTTTTGTCGAGGGGAAACAGGGCGATGCTAACTTCCTGGTTGGCCTAAAAAAATACGTCATCCATGGAGCACTCTATAGTTCGACATTTTAGGAAATGCACTTATTTTCTTTCTCGCTGAATTAGATGAGAAGATGTCGTTTAGTAGTCTCATTTAGCCACTTGTTAGCAACCGCCTTTTAAAAACATGTAAAAGCTTAAATTCACGAGTGGGGTATTTACTGACGTATCGTAGAACAAAATGTTACAATCTGTTAAACTTGTGTTAACCACAGACCTTATTTCAGGCATCTGACCAAAAACCCATTGACTTCCAGACGTGGGAACTCATTTCCAGGTTTTAGGACTCATTCCTGCAGCACTCCATTTGCCCTACTTTATGGAAGTGCCATACTAAATCACTGGACTGTCCCTTTAATGGTCAGATCGATCTCCTCATCTAACTCTCACCAAGAAAACGAATAAGCATATTTCCCAAAATGTCGAACTGTTCCTTTAAGTGTTGACATTTTTAACTGCAGCAGGTAAAATAAGTAATGTGACTTTAACTTTAAGGGTGACAGAATAAAACTACAATATTTAGTGTCTTTAAACTTTGAGTGAATCTCTTTCTAAACTCCTTCGGTACCTCTGTCCGGACACCGCTGCCTCTTGACTTGCATCTTCTTCCACCTCTCTCTGGTCCAGCGGCCGTTGTTCTGCACCACTTCATGCAGCAGGTCCAAGGCGTACTCGTTGCCTGACAGCAGTGTCTCATCATCGGGCGAGACGCCACCAGAGGGAGCCTTTGAGCCGGTCTGTCTGCTCGTCACAACTCGCTTTGGCTCGTTCCTCTGTTCTGTCTTGTTGCTGCTCTTCTTGTGTGCAGGATTTTCTGCAGATTTCAGGTCCTGGTTCAGATTTTGGGTCCGTCTCACACTGGAAGGGTCCTGGATCGTCTCCTCTTCCTTCTTTAGCTGCTCCTCTGGCCTTGTGTCAGTGTGGGTAAGAGCCTCACTGAGAAAAGTGCTCTTGTCATTTGGGTTTGAGGTCTGAAACTTCATGTGAGCTACAGTCATTTTTAGGGGATCTTCAATTTGAATTTTCTCAATGTCATCTCCCTTTTGGTCCGAACCAGAGGGATGCTCCTCTTTCTTCACCTCATCTTGAAACTTTGGTGTCCAAACAGTGAAGACATCAGACTCCTCCTCCTCCTCCTTCATTTTACATCTCGCCCGCCACTGAACTGCAGTCGAAGGCCAGGTGGAGATCCTCCCCAGAACTTTTCCCGTCTGTGATCTTTGACCTGAACCGTCAGTGGACTGTTTGTTGAAATCATCAGGGCTGGGTTTATTCTGGTTTGTACCGATGCTCAGATAAGGCACAGCGTCAGCGTTGACAGAAACATGGTGGGAGTTTTCGTCTAGATTTCTACCAACATCCGTCTCAACTCTTCCATCTACTTCAGTTTCATCTCCCAGTTTCTGCTCTCCTTCATCTCGATTTTCTGCCTGTTTTGACTGAGCCTCAGTCTCAGTTTGTAAAGTCACTTTATCTTTCACAGGGGCACAAAAAGGAGACATTAAGAGAATAGCATTAGCTGACTTAGCTCTGACTCCAGTGAAGGATCTCCTCCATCCCATCTCTGAGTCCCAGTGATTGTTCTCTGTTTTCTCCTCAGAGCGTCCTGGAGACGGAGCACGACTGGATCTGCCGTCCTCTTTCAACTCATTCCTCTTTTCTTCAGGCATCACGGTTTTGCTGTTGCGTTTCCTCCGACGCAGCACCGCCAGGAAACACGCCACGAACAGGAGCAAAGACAGAACCACTGTAGAGAAGCACATTGTTAGAGGAAACATACGTTTTTAAGCATCTTATAATGTTTTTCAGCACAGAAACATGCAAAACAAAGACTAAACATACCGATCACGACAACGAGCATGCAGACAATATTTGTATCCGACGATGGTCGTGATGTCACACAGGTTTCTGGAGGGAAAAACAGACACATTAAGCACAAATTATATAAAAGGTTAAAACATCAAAAGATGAGAAGAACCAGACATACTGGTTGTTCCAGTGGGTGTAGATTCAGTAGATGTAGTAGATGTAGTAGATGAAGTGCTGGGCAGGTCAGAGGGTTTAGGATGGACAGAGATCTGCGTCACTGATGGAGGTGATGTCACGTTAGCTGCTAAAGGAAAAAACAAACAGACAAATTAGAGAGATAGAAACCTGCTCAAGCTGCACAGTCTTCTAAATGTGTTATTTTAATAACAGAAAATGTTTTTTTAAAATGTATTAATGGCTCATTCTAAGATAACAAAAACACGATTGTTATTTTCAGGTGATTAAACACTAAAGAAAACATCCTTATTATTTTATTCCATTTCTGCCAACAGATCCCCCTTAATGTTACACACTGGTCCTTTAACATACAGTCATAATATTAAGAGAAGTAAGATGCAATTTTGGGGGAAAAGTAATAAAGAGGAATAAAAAATATTACTAAATATTTTGTATGAATTATTATGAAAAGAGGGATATATTACAACGAACAGTGGGCCACAGTGCAAATAACAAAAGAACACAGAAGAAATGATGCATGAGAATAAAAACTCTCTAAATGACCACATGGTGGTGCTAGCCACAAAAAAACTCATTTGTTTCTTACTTTCTAATACCATCCATCTGGTACTTTTTGCAATATCCTGCTTAGTAACAGACAATTAACCTCAATCATATGTATGTAATGAGTTGCAAATATTCTAGTTTAAGGGCCACAGGAAAAATGAAAAAAGATTTCAAGAATAAATATGAAATATTTTGAGAAAGTAGATAGTTATTTTGAGAAGAGTCATAATAATCTGTGAATTTTATTACTCTGTCGTAGTGAAAAAGTGAGATTAGTCAGTTTTTGTGTGTCAAATGGGGGGGTGTGGATCACCTGAAGTTACAGGTTTCACAACAACGGGCACCTCGTTATCAGAGGTTTAATGATTTTAAAATTAAATCACCATACAAGTTTTTTCTCTCAGGTTTTGTCCCTAATAATAATAATATGTCATAATAGTCTAATTTATTGGTAAAGAAATTTAAATATGAACAAAACGTACCAGCGTTTAAAGTAGGCGTAGTGACCGGTGTGAGGATGTCAGAGGGTTTGGGTTGGACAGAGGTTTTTGTCTCTGATGGTGGTAGTGCTGAAGGTGTTGCTATAGAGAACAACACACATACTCAGCACAAATTTAATTAAAACTCTGATGGTAACTACTTTATAAAACAGAAACTGGGATAAGAAGAACCACTGTACCAGTGAGTGAGGACATTAGTATGGGTGCATCTGTGGGTTTGGGTTGGACAGAGGTTTTTGTCTCTGACGGTGGTCGTGCTGGAGGTGTTGCTAGAGAGAACAACACAGATACTCAGCACAAATTTAATTAAAACTCTGATGGTAACTAATTTTAAAAAACAGAAACTGGGACAAGAAGAACCACATGTACTGTACCAGTGTGTGAGGACATTATTATGGGTGCATCAGTGGGTTTGGGTTGGACGGAGGTTTTTGATGTTGGTCGTGACGGAGGTGTTGTCACAACTTTTGCTTGAGGGAACAACAGAGATACTAATTTTTTTTACAGCTAGTGGGTTATTGTTGTGAAATAAACCCTGACAGGTTGATGCAAATAAGCACTAATAATATGTGTAAGGAGCAGCAAATATCCTGATTGTGATGGTGAAGAATTTCAAGTATCAAACAGAAACTGAGAAGATGTACCAGATGTGGATGCAGGGCCTGCTGTGAGGATGTCAGTGGGTTTGGGGCGGACGGTTTGCGTCCCTGACGGTGGTCTTGATGGAAGTGACGTCACGCACACCGACACGTTCCACACAGGTAGACCCCTCAGAGATGGAGGACTCTCACAGGTCGTCTCCATCTGTCGGTCCAGCAGAGATCTGCTTCGTAGATCTGAGAAGAGAAGCAGCTTTAGGTTTCTACAATGACTTATTCGTCTATATTTAACTATTTCACAAACCATTTAGGAAGTCGACAAAGTCCTCAACGCCACAGGAACAGTCCCAGGGGTTCCCATCTAGTCTGATCCGGGCGGATCTGAGAGACCTGAAGACTTGAGGCGAGACCCGAGTCATCCTGTTCCCAGACAAGTCCAACTCAGCCAAGATGGCGAGGGAGCTAAAACTATTTAGGGCAATACTTGTGATCCTGTTCTTACTCAGTCGGAGTGTTGTGAGATTATTGAGCCCGTTAAGCATGAACTCACTCAGAACTTCTATTTGGTTTTCTGTGACAATGAGCTCGCTGAGGACATCAGGCCGACCAAACCAGTTTGGGTTGATCTCTTTCAGCAAGTTCTGGTGTAAACTGAGATTTCTGAGGTTCTGGAAAGAACTGAAGGCCCCTTCAGCGATCCCTGTGACGCCGGCGTCTTCGATCCTGAGTCTGGTTACAGAGGCGAGGTTGTCGCTGCGTAACACGGTGGAGTTTATCTCCCCGACGTTCTTCAGAATCATCAACAGAGATGAATAACCAGGGCTGAAAGCTAAGAGCACAGTAGTTAGTCAACCGCAACACAACAGCAGTTTTAACATGAATCAGCTGCATTCAGTAAATTACAGACCCCTTTTTTAAAATACACTTTATTGATTCTATTGGAGGAGAAAAAATGGCTACAGTAACAATGCAAATATAAAACTAGAATGGCACTCGGAGAGCGCATACCTCCGCCAAGGTGCCTGACTTTAAAAACAGATCACAGCTCACAGCTGGCGGTACCGTGAGGTGGTCGGCTTATTATCTGCGGATGTCTCTCTCATTCAGCAGGCTTGTTATGTCTGTATAACGTTACACTACATTGTCTCGCATCCCGTCATCTACCGCTTTTTTCTTTCTCAGCAGCTCCCGCACCTCGATGTCTCGCCACACATCCACACACGTTTCTCTCTGCTCTCAGAAGGAGGCAGGGTCACGCGTCATCAACGCAACATCAGTTACACTGTGCATGCGTCATACCCTGTGGTCTTAATGCTCAGGCTTATCGGATTTCTTAAAAAAATTCCTGAATCCGGATCGCCACCCAAATCTAATGGATTGTTCATTGTGCTACACAGCACCCCTCTAAAAAATTCTATTCAAATCCATCACGAACTTTTGGATTACCTTTTGGTAAGGGCCTTGAAGGAGGTAATAAGTGCAATAAAGGTGTAGTGTGTCGGATCTGGCATCATCTAGCGGTGAGGTTGCAGGTTGCAACCAGCTGAAATTTCTCCCGTGTGCCAAGCGTGTAGGAGAACTACGGTGGCCGACAGGAAAATGTGAAATGTCTGTTTCTAGAGCCTCTAGAGAATTTGTTTTGTTCGTTCTGGGCTCCTGGAGAAACAGGAGCTTCACGGCCGGCTCTGTGAAGAGGACCTGCTCTGTATGTAACGAAGGGAACGAAAACACAACAATTCTTATTTTCAGGTGATTATACACTAAAGCCAAATTCACACTACATGACTTTCAAAGTCGTCAGATCGCTGTACTGTTCACACTACACAACTTGCTGTCATGTAATCGGGAGCCTTTGAGTCGTTGTGGATTTCACACTAGATGACTGACCGCCGACAAGAGGTCACACAAGATCTTTCACCGGGAGGAATCCCGGATGTTTTTTTCACGAAAACGCACGCGAGAAATACACGGTAAATGACGCGATAACATATGCGAGACACTTTGCTGATGTGTTGTTGTTGTTGTTGTTGGCATACGTTCACAAAATAGCCTGTTTCCACACTCTTCTTTTACTATTTATTCCTCTAGGTGCAACAACAACTTTGCTCCGTGTTGCAAATGCAACACATACAGTAAGTGTTACAGGCGACCTCTCCTCCCCCAGGTTTCCCCTCAACTCGTGTCTCAAGCGCTCATTGGCTGTAGCTTGTGGCCAGAGTCCCCAACAGTTTTAGGGGAAAAGTAATATTGGAAGAAAAATATATTACCAAATATTTTGTATGAAACATTATGAAAAGAGGAATATATTACAACAAACAATGGGCCTTTTACTACATTGTATGTTTTGTACAAAATTTGGTGAAGACATTTTTCGAACATTTTGCATAAAATATAGTGGAGAATTTGTTGAGTAAGAAATGGGCAGGGGCTATGCCAACAGAGTTGTCTTGAATGAAGGAATACAAAATAAAAAATAAAACAAAATTTGGCTCCTCCATGTCTTTTAAGACATGCAATACTGTATATAACATACAATATAACCAGTGCAAATAAGTAAATAGAAAATGTTGAGAAGTGGGATCTATTAAGTGTGTTAAATATCATTGACAGAATAGTATAAATAAGAATTAAATACAAGCTGTGATAAGAAAGACATCTACATCAGAGGACATTTTATTAAAGGCTAATATAAGTCCTCACCAGGTGGTATCTCGACACAGATCAAAATTTGTCCATCTCCGGTACAAGAACGGCACAAACGCACATTTAGCAGCATCAAAACGAGACCAGCAACAACTGTGGAGACACAGACGAATCAGATTAGAATATCTCATCATTTCCTACATGTTATATGAGCGTGGACGTGCACTTACCGTTCATGGTGACCGATCTGATCGACGCTTGGTGCATATCTGGGGTGACGAGTCAGGAGGTCTTGTGATGACCTGAACTAGCAGGTGTGAAAAAGGAAACACAGTTGCCATGGTAGAGCAGAGTTTGCCATGGTTATGAGCGCCGGCGTTGAGGCGCTGAAGCCGCTGTTCCAGTTGGGTGGTAGAGTGTGAGACAGTCAGCACCACCAGGGGAGGTCTGAAGACGCTTCGACTACTTAGACTGCTTAAATTATGAAACCCGGTGTCATGTTGGAGGACACATTTTGGTTTGCTTCTTTGCTTTGACAAGATCCGTGCAACCCTGTGACGTTAGTGTGAACTCATACATGGGAAGAAAAATAAACATTTCAGTGAAAAGATGCAGCGCTGCCTCTAGGGTGACCAGGTGTCCCACTTTACGAGGGACTGCTCAGCATTTGTATCCCTTGTCCCACATATTGAGACGATGTCCCACGTTTTCATTTGCTGTCGTTTTAAAAGTCACACCACTGCAGGACAGACGCTTTTTAAAAATCTGGCTTTTATCCAATGGCTGTGAAGAAAGCAGGGAAGGCCGTCATCACAGGGCTCAAACTGCGCACACGTGAGTCAAGTGCAGGTTAATGTCTCACCTTCTTTGCTACGCTACGCCCAACGGAGACAATTGCGAGTCACCGCAAAGTCACAATATACGCAGATTTAGGCGGAATATGATGGAAACTACCACAAAGAAAAGGAAGAGCAGCTACAACAAAGACTGTGACACTACTTTATAGTATTTATAAGCTGGTGGAAGGCGATTCTTAGAGGTTTTTGTGAAATTTGCCAGTTATTTTTCAATTTCACACACGGGAGGAATACGACATGAAGCGACACAGTTCATGTGAGTCTCACAAGAAACGTGTGGCCCAAAAAGAGATGTGCCGATCTACGGATGCATTCGGGTAAAGCATAGAGATGTTACAAGATAAGGGGCAGAATAGACGACCTCTCAGCCTTGGTAACGTGTCCCACATTGTCCAACACAAACATACTCTTCGTCCCACATCTGGTTTGTTGAGATCCGATCACTCTAGTCGCCTCTTGTGAAAGAAAGTGAAAAACAAAAAAAACATTGTTGGTGAGCTGTCGCGTAAAGATTTAAAAATCAGTGTGGTGCCTAAAACTAGGAAAACAAAAGAAACAGTGGAGTCTCACAAATGGACAAAACAAGCCATGAGAAAAGAATAAAAATGAAAAATGTGACTTTTATTCACTTGAAAATGTATTCTGTTTCAGTGCTTCCATTTTTTGAAAATAAATAGATGGCATGGGATCAAAGATAAAAATCAACAAGGATGAAATAGTACACTAGTGTAACAAAACAACGGTGACCAAATGCCAATACAATCTTTTAGTTAACATAGAAACACACTGGCATACAATTTAAGGATCTGCCACCTCCTCCTCCTCCTCCACCCAAAAACAAATCAATATGCAGCAAATGAGAAATCAAGTATTCGGTTGTTTTTGGAGACAGCAGTAGTATCATATCAGCGGAGATCCTTTAGCTTTAAACGTCAGTATTAAATCTTAGCGTTTGGTTTAGTTTTAAACAATTTTACGCACAACAGCAGTGTTATCAATTAGTTCTTATGCCCATTCAAAAGGTAACAACAGACAGAAAGTAAAGTGCTCGTGCAACACTTCTGGTTGTTCTCGAGGCCAACAAACGGTTATTAAAAAAGCACTTTGATTTTTTTCTTTAAAAGACAGAGAGAAGAGAGAGACGACGTGGCAGTGTTCGTCAACACCTTGGAGGAATGTTCTTTAATGTTGGTACATAACTGAACCACAATCCCCCGTCCCCCGACACAGAAACCCCTTTTGTGAATATATCAAATACCGTCATTCGAAGCGGTTACAGAGCGGCACGAAAAACACCCTTCACAACAAGAGTGCGAGTGCCGCTCTCGTGGTTAAAGACGGGACGACAGGCCGACAAAAACACTCAGGGAGGGAAAGGAGGGAGAGAGGGGAGTTACATTGCATGAAAGAAGCCGTCGACAAGTGTTCATGAGTGCACCTTTATACAGGACAATTCAAGAGTGCCCAGTGGAGAGAGAGAAAAACACAACTAAGCTCTAAACATCAGAGAATTCCCGTTATGATGAAAACACATAACATCAGATCAGACTCTATACCACGTTGCTTTAATCATAATAAAAGTGAGAAAAAAAAGCTGAAACAAAACAAAAAAAAGCATCATTTCTGTACCAAAACATTTCATTCCCCCTCCTGACACCCTCAAGAAAAAAGGATGTTTTGACAAATAAAAGTATTTAAAATGACCGTTAATTTTTTTTTTTTTTGCTATACACATATCCAGTGCTACACGATCAGCGTCTAAGTTTAAAAAGCGGTTGAATAAATAGACGATAGTACCACGATGCGTGAAAGGCCAACAGATGTCTGAGGGGGAGACGCGACGAGCTCCCCCCCGTGACAAAAAGAAGAAGACAGTTCAGAGCAGCAGGTTTGTTTTGGAGATCCCTGGTGAGGCAAAATCGGCAATGCCAGCCTGATTCGACAGATTCGACAGTCCACGCAGGAAGAGATTGTTGTTTCGTTGGGACAGCAGAGCAGTCCGACAGTCCTAAAGGGGTTGTACAAAGGTCCCTTTGCTTCGGATTTTCTGAAAACAAGCGACATAAATGTCCCCCTCCTTTTTGTCCAAATTCGTCCGAAGGAGAAGGAAGGACTTTAGTGCTGCAGCTGAGCTCTCGACCATGACAGTGCTGAACTAATAAATACTTCATGTAAAAATGAACATCCACCACGTATGAGAGACGGAGAGAAAATAAAAAAGAAATGCCACATGCTTTGTTCGTGGTCGTCGTAGAAAAAACCGAGCCGGACCAAAAGAAACCCGAACAGATCGCACTGAGATCACAGGGAGAAGAAGCTAATTCAGCCGGCATTCCTCTTTTTGTTGCAAGCACCAGCCGTCAGACCACCTGTGACAAACACACATACACACACATACCTTTTCCCTTGTTTGTGCCTGGGGGCACCTACAGAGGGCCACAGGTCCTTAAGTGCGACCTCTCCCCGAGCAGGTTTCCAGGCCGAGCATGGCGGTGAGCATCAATGCATTCAATTCAGGAAACAAGCAAGATGGCGATAAGATGATTCGGATGATAAAGAGGGTTTTAAAATCTGCTATTTTCCGCTTTTCTTTGGCATAGCACCTCTCTTGATCTGCCACAGGTGGTTGTGAATGGTCAGGGCGTCCACGCTGACTGACACAGTCTTGGCAGGGATGACGGTGAACTGCTTCCGGTCGGAGCTGTACTTGTACAGCTTGTCGATCATCTTCTTGGTGATGCTCTTGGGTCCCGTTCCCGTCAGCTTCTGTATCTCCTCCGTGTCGGGGAAGTAGGAGTAGAGCGCCCGGAACTGGCAGCCGCCGTCACGAAACAGGATCATCAGGTGGTTGGACTCGCACTTGTCCAACTCCTAGTGGGGACGGAGGTTAAACACAAGTCAGAAAACTGTTAATATGGCGCTGATGTATATTACACTGAGTTCGTCGGTCCATAGGTGCAAAGCTGCTGGTTCAAATCCCAGAAAAGCAGAAAAAAAGAGACTTTTCCCCTAAAAAAAATGGAGAAACATCTTATATTCGAAGACATCTACATGTTCACAGATGCAGATATACTTTTGAAAAGAGTGACTACCTGCTCGTGTTGTGTATAACGTGGTGTTTTTAGTCTTGATGTAGTGTGTGCTGGAGTTAGTCAACCTCAAATGTGTCATGTTACAAGTTTTGACGTTATTTATTTATTTATATCGTAGCGTTTTTAACGGCAATTTCTAGTATCGATATACCGAGCAACACTAGTCTGGCGGAGCACTGACCTCTAGGATCTGGTTCTTCTGTGGCTCGTTGACTTTGCCAGCCAGACAGCAGTGAGCGATTGCATTATGGATGATTGGCTTGTTCGACTTGGCGCTGGGCTCCTTGAATAGTTTGGGACCTAAAGGAGAAAAGCCAGTTAGATCACACAAGTGTTACGTAACACATAACGAGACAGGAAATAATCAGACAGACGACTATAAATCCACTGCAGCTGACAAGTGTATGTCATGCGCCAGTCGCGTTGGCAGGTAGCCACCATCCAATTATTGTGTTCTGAAAATTATGACATCTGTCACAGTAAAAACTGACAAGCCTTTGTTGTGTACTAACATTGAACTTTTCCCCACTGTTATCACAGAGACATGTCTGATAATTGCTGAGAAAAAAAAAACAACCTAATAAAATGTGTGCACTTACCAGTATATTCAGCCATGGAGGCGATGGAAGACGCAGTGGAGCCGTTGTCCCAGTCTCGTTCTGCAGTTCGACTGTTGTTACGACTGCCTGGAAACGACTCCACAGAGTCACAGCTGGAGGACATAATGAAAAGGAGGTACAGCGTGAACAATAAGATAAACAGAAAATACTATAAATACTGCAGACATGAACAATACACAGAATATTCTTGAGCACAAGCTCACAAGGAAGCAAAACAAAACTGACCGCTGGGAGCCAGCCCCTCCAGAGTTGACGCTGTCGGCTTCGTTGGTTGCAGCGGAGGCCAGGGACAGACTGGAGCCTGACTGGGCGTTGCTCAGGTTGTCAGCTGTGTGAAACAGAGAGGACACTTTCTGTTATTTTGTAAAAATTACAATGTGACTTTAGAAACAACTGCTAAATACACAGTCTCGGATATCCTGTTGTGTGTGGGGAACCCAGAGGACAGCCGATGACGCAGTCAGGTGGGAAAGAACGATAGCAAATTGGGAAACAAGCTGACTGAAGAAGGAAGGACAACAATGTGTGAAGCATAAAGTAGTAGTAAGATGGACCTCAGGAATGGAGGACCAACTTGTTGATTTGTTTATTTAACGTGTCTCCATGACTTCATCCGTTATTTTTATTTTCTCTTCATGAATGTTCAGTACGAAAACTAACATCATTAATTCTTCCTTCCCGTCGTCCGCCATGTTTGTTTACACTAAAAGTCACGTTTGATCGCGAGACATTTTTCGAGATTTCCGTTCAAGTCAACACTCTTGTTGTTCATGTAAGGAATCTGTTAGCGTGTGGTGTGCCGTTTTGGCCAAATCATTGCTCTTCACACACTACAGGAGCAAAACTGTTCAATTTAACATGTCGTCATGTGTGGGGTCTCTCACATTTTGGGCCAGCTGTTAGATGTCAACGCATCTCACCATCAGTTTAGTTACTAGACGACCGCCTGAACGATAGAAAAACTTAAATATATAGCATTTGCTGCGTGAAATACCATCTCTTCTTTTCTCCGCAAGTTTATTTTTTTATTTCAAATAATTGTTCATTTTTATGATGTTACTGGTGGAAGTCTTTGTTTCAGGCGGGGTGGCCCAACATCACTATAAAACACGAGAAATATTTGACTATATTTGTTTGTTGGGTAGGTAATTGATATTCAATTTTGGTATTCGGATATTCATTATTGTTTTTTTAACTCACTTGGGATTACAAACATGCATAAAACACACCAAACCTTTTGGAAAATGCTTCTTATTCAATAACAAATAATACAAACAACAATACTGTAGAACAACATCCTTAAAAATGAATGCCTTTCTAATTAAACCGAAAGACGTGCTGCAGTGCTATGTGGAAATACTTGCAGTACAATAGAAAATGAGTGGCAGTCAGCCGGTGTGCCCCACAGCTCATTTGGAGGAAACAAAAGATGCACACCGTACTGAGATATGTCAAACTAATTGATGTCACAATCTTACGTGTGGAAGAAGAGCACTTGGAGAGAGTATCGCTGGAGGATTCCTCTCTGAAAACAGACTTGGGTCTGTGGGACTTGGGCTTGGCTTTGGGGGTTTTGGGCTTCACGAGTCCTTGTTCCTCGAATATCTCCTGCTGCTTCCTCCGCAGATAGTCCTGCTTTATCAGCTCCCGCCGGGTCTTCTCCTCTTCTTTACGCAAGCGGTCCTCCTCGGCCTTTCGTCTGATTTTCAAAACCAAACCACCAGTGTTAGCATTTTTTTTGGAGGAATGACATTTAGATCTTACGCTCATGTTAGTAAAGTAAGTTACCTGGCTTCGTCTCGTTTCAGCTCCGAATCAGATTCTAGTTGTTGTTTACGGACTCGAGCCTCCTCGGCTTTCTTCTGCTGCTTCAGCAAGAACGCTGCTCTCTTCTTAGCAAGCTCATCCTCCGCCTTCTGCTCATCCTACAACATGGAAACATTAAACTTTCATTCACTGCCGACATGAACGACTCGACTGATGATCAGAAAACATTATCAATGATAACAATTTATAGAATCATCGTCACTGCAATAAAAACTAAATTAAATAAATAAATAAATATATCCATTTTCATGCAAAGGCATTACCTTGAAGAAGAAGCCCATGACTGACTTCTGCCCGTCTGTCGTCGTGTCCTCAGCAGCGTCCTCTTCCCCGGGGGCTTTCAGCTCCGACAGATCGACCTCGATCAGTTGGGATTTGTTGCGCTGCACCTCGTCGGATGGTATATTTTCTTTCCCTGAACCATCTGAAGAGTTGAGCTCAGACTCTCTCAGGGTGCTGGACAGGCACACGTCAAAGGACACTTCTGGGGAAGCCAAAGCCTTTAGGTCCACTCGGGTCGGCAGGCGCACATTCGCCTCGTCGTGAAGGCGGAAGTTAGCGCTTCGAATGTGGCCGGAGCCTGGCCTGTCGATTGTCTCTCCTGCTGTGGGGGTCCTGGGGCTGTCGGGCTGGTCGGTCCTGGGGGACCTGCCCCCAGCTGACTGCCTTAGGTGTTGTAATGTCTCTGACCCACTCTGGGTGGGGGTGAGGGTCCTGGAGCCCTGCCGGTTCGGCTCCTTGGATATCTTTAGGTCTGATGGTTTGGACCTGGAGCTCCGGCCTGAGCTCAGCTTCGGGGGTTTCCTGTTGGGAGTGGTGCCGGTGGTGGAGAGGTGCTCCACAAAGTGAAAGCTTGCCTTTGAGTCACTGTTTTTGTCGCTGGTTACAGGAGGAGGTGGAGTGGCACCAGAGGGGGACTGTACATTCTGTTTCATCAACATCTCCTGCTGCAGCGACAGCTGCATCATCTGTTGCTGGATGCTGCCGATGGCATCGTTCAACAGATCGATGGAGCGGCTGCACTCATTCAGGTCCAACTCTTCTTCTGGATGGGAGCTTCCGCTGGTCCCTTTCTTGTCTGCTTCTAAGGCTTCCGCCACTGCTTTGTCCCCTCTGAGGGCGTCAACACACAAATCATCTTTACTTGATGGTGCTTTCAGCCCACGGTGCTCCTCTTTAGAGATGTCAGCTTTAAGTGGATTTGGTAATGTGTCACTCTTGCCTCCACCTTTCTTCACGATGTGCAGGAAGGCTGCCTTTCCCAGCTTCTGCCTCTGCCTCGCCGACAGCACTTCCATCTTCTTCTTCTGGTGCTCAATGGCACGTCGTTTCTCCTCCAGCTGCATACGGAGCTGGACTATCTCAGAGGCCAGCACATTAGAACCACCGCTACCATCGCCTGTACGAATGCATCCTCCCAACGGTGAGGAGGGGCTCTGGTCCCTTTTAAGCCTCCAGGATGAAGCCAGGGGCCCGCTGCTCTCTGATCCATCTGGAGTGGTCCTTTGGGAGCTGGAGGCACTGGAGCGGAGGTCGTGGTTGCTACCGAAGCGCTGCTGCTGGGCTTTGCGCTCAGCGAAGGAGGTCATGCGCACGCTGCCGCTGGCCATGCTGCTGGCCTGGGAGTGACCGCTGAGACAGGGGCTAGAGCGACCGCTGCCACCATTCATGTCTTTGTCCTCATGCTCTTTCACATTCATGTCCTCTTGGAGTTTGGCTGATTCTTCATCATCTTCCTCAAAGGCTTTCCTGGGGCAGTTGGGGTCTTTAGTGGTAATGGCTTCATCCAGATCCTCTTCTTCTTCATCCAGGTCTTCAAGCTCAGCGTCCACGCCCTGACCGGACTTTGGTTCTTCAGAATCTGAATGAAGGTAGAAACCCCCAGCTGGCTCTCTGGATGAGGGGTCCACACTGCTGGTAACAGTGGGGCAGAAATCTGCCTGACCCTGTTGAGGCTCTTCTGACGAGCCTGCCTCCTCACCCGGAGGAGTAAAGGTTTGGTTCAAGCTGTGGGGAGCTTTCCTACGAACGGCCGATGTAGCTCCATCTCCTCGGTGTAGAGAGCCCCTCCCTGAAGAGTGGGGCCCCTCACCACTCTCCTCCTCCTTGTTTAGACATACAGACTTCTCTTTAGCTGTTTTGATCAGGGAAGGCATCAGTGGTTCTAAGTAAAAGCTATCTGGTTCAGGTTTGGACTCAGTGGAAGGTTTGGGTCCCACTGTGGCAGTTGCTTGCGTCCCGTCAACCCGTTTGGGGACGACGGGACCATCAGTCCTGGCAAATGCCACCACAGTTTCTTCCTCGTCCTCAATGTTGACATTGCCCAGGAGGCTGTGGCCGTTGACTCGGCGCAGTGCAGCCTGTAAAGGCTGGTGGACAGATGTCTGGTGCTTGGGTGTGACGTTGACGACATTGGACGCCAGGCTGTCCTTACTTATGGAGCGAGCCAGACTCACGCTGTCGCCAGAAGCGACGTCTGCATCGCTGTCTGTGGCTGAGTGAAACATGTAGGGGTTCAGTGTGGACATCGGTCTGCAGAAGGAGTACATGGAAGAAATCTCACTTGTAAAGTCAGCATGATATACAGCTTACAGTATATGGAATTTCTATACTTTCTACATACGTTTCACTTAAATTCTAATTATATTCTTAAGGCAAATTTTTACCACTCTGATAGAGCTACTAGTTCATGGCAAATAAAAAAAATGTTTTCCACATATGATATCTGGTCAGACTATGCCTCATAAAAATAAAGCATCGAGCAAAGAAGCCAAATTGGATACAGGTGCAGGATTAACAATCAATTAACTTACTAATCACTGCAGCTCTGCAAGTATATTAAAAGTATATTATTGTACATGCTTACAGACATGGAGTGAACCTGTAACCTAAGAATATTTACATCCATCAGCAGATTTAAAACAAAAGGTGTCCTATTCTCACCTCTACAGCAGTATATGGACTGCCATATGGAAACAAACGTTCTTCCAAACCAAATGCATGAGTACAAACATGTGTTATAGATTAGAGCACATTAAGGTTTTTAATAACTTTAGGTACCTCTGCCTCTTGTCGGGCCATGCAACAATAGAACCTCGTGGTTGTCCGTCCATCTGAGTCAGGGAGTTGGAGCGGTTTCTGAGACCTAACCAGAAACACACACAAGCAATGAATAAGTATAAAAACAGCTGCAGGTCACCAATGACAAGCAAATCTGTATCTTTTGTTGGTGTGAACGTTGTAGACTGTCCTTACCCGCACCATCTTCTCCTTGCTGCTTTTGTTGCCTCTGTCGGAGGGGCAGGAGCGGGTGGGAAGGACTGAAGGTTGGACCCCCTTTACTAAAAGCCCAAAAACAAAACAGAAATCTATTTTCTTTTGCATTTTACAAAATCAGAACTGTCATTCAATCACTATCGGCAGAGCAGAACAGCAGAAAGTCTTCACTGGATTAGCGTGTGTGAAGTGCACAGGGTTAGGACATTTTCCCTCCAACCAAATGCATTCAGTTATCTTTCGACACAGACAAAAAGCCAAATATGAAACCAGACAACAGATGAGTGGCATGAAAAAAAAAAAAAAACTGTTCCCAAAACTTTCACACATGCTCTAACAGCGCATACACCGACAAAGACATGACGCAATAATCAGCTTAACATCGTGCAAATCCTTTGATGAGGTGACAAGCGGGTTAGAAGTGGAAGGGAACATGACAATGAAGGTCAGACACTGCTGCATATCTACCCATCCTTGTAGGACTACTGTTACTGGTTAGGAGACAGGATCACGATGAGGTGGAACAAAAAGGAAAGTGATAGAAGACTTACAGGGGGTCAGAGTCTTCTGGGTGCAGGAAGTACCTGTTACAGACTTCGGGGCTGCTCTGGTTATCGGCCGCACCAGGGCTTGCCAGGAAGCTGCGTTTGGTGGCGTTGGAGATAGGCACTGATGGGCGGGCACTCTTGGGCTGAGCTATGGCTCGAGCTGAGGAAAGGAGGAAGAAAGAGTTGTTGATCAAGCTAATTGTCGTAGTTAGGGGTGGGTGATATATCGGATATACTCAAAGTACTGCGGCTTGTTTTACGTGGGATGTAGCGAACAACTATATTGCCAAGTATATGTATTAGTTGTCCTTTTTTTAAGCCGCCAGCATGAGACTCGCCTTGGCGTTTCGCTTCTCCCGCAGCTCTCTCCCTCCCACAGACACACTCTCCTGGGCAAGTGTGTGTGTCATATGAGCATGGATGTGCGTATGGGCGTGTGTTTTTGTATCTGGAGAGAGCGAGAGAAGTGAAACGCCAAAGCGAGTTTATACGTGTTGAGGTCGGAAAAGGTGATGGCCAGCCTCCACTTAAAAAACAAGTTACCAGTTTTCATAATCACCACGGTCTCAGAACATACGAGACATACTGGTTTTGAACTGCCCGAGGGAAGAATGAACATGTAAGAGTCTGTCCATTGTGGATAAAAAGCTCTTTCCATATGTTGTCTTGTATGAAAATACTCAAACTGAACACTGTAAGAAGACTGCTTGATTACTATAAGCAAATTATTTAAACAACATTTGTATAGGAATGATTCCGAAGCTTTGATCACTGTAACCATGGTCACTATAAGCGGTTTCCAGTGTTTACCTGTGTCTACCTATTGTGTATTATAAGCTGCTTAGTCACCAGTCATTCACCAACGTCATCATTGACCACCGACAGTCAGCGTAGTAATCACACTGGGATGCTTACCATCTTTGAACTCTTGGAGATCTCTGGGCTGGACAAACTCTGGCTTGACGGTCTCAAACCACCAGAAGAGTTCAGCAATGAACACCATCACATTGTGCTACACAGAGAGCACAAGAAAACACGTTGAACACAGACTCTTGAAGTGGGTTTTAAAATACCTGGTTAAACAGTGACAGCAGCGGTGTCTGTTGCCTCTTGATATGATGGCTGGCTTTGTGTACTACAAGATTAAAATGTACATTTTTATTGCAAATGTTTTATGAAAACACAGTACGTCACTTTTTGTACCTTGAGCACGAGTGGCGAGTAAAGCATGTCCTCCGTCGTCAGATAGAAACCTTTATTCAGATACTCGCTGGCGAACTCTTTGAGTAGCTGGATGTTGTAAAGGCTATCAGCGATGGAGGGGACTTCCTTCAGGCAAATATCTAATCAGACGGGCAGAGAGCAGAGTCACAACTCAATGACCTGGTTGCTATAAATGTCACACTGACTAGATTGGAACAGTAAGCCATGTGCGAATGCCAAAAATAGTATCACACATGGATATTAAATTCAATGTGTTAGCAAGGACAGCTCAATGCTCTCTACGTGCGAGTGTGTGAAAGTGCAGGCAGAGCATACCCTCCAGCTTTATGAGGTCTGGGCAGTAGTAGTTGACCACAGTGAGCAGTGCAGCTCCGTCGCAAACATCCCTCATCAGGTCTTCCAGTAGAGGGAAGAAGGGCAGCTGTCGGCCTGAAGCGTGCTCCCGACGATACCGTACCTAACCACCAGGAGGAGAGGACGAGGGTTTTATGAGAAGAAAAGCAAACAGCAACAACACACACCAACGAATGACACCACATAAAACATCCTAAATGCAATGACTAGTGTCACAAGTACAAATCTCTTTTGTTTGCGAGATTCCCCTATGAACTAGTCAAGGCATATATTGATCAGGGATGTTTTGCTTTCGTCTGCTCTAGGCTATCCATTTAAGCACCGGATCAAGGTTCTCCCCTGGAGTTTCAAAGCAAAGGATATTTCTTTGTTTTTATATCAGATAATACTCCTCTTCAACTGATCAACAGCATGTTTAGTGTCATTTCCTGAAGAAATTAATGACAAAACTAGGGCTGACCGGATTGCTTTCGAAGCTTCGACCATTGCCATGGTATTCAACCTCCAAATCACTATTCAAATGATTCTTTTTTATTTTATTTATTGTTTTATATTTCATATATAATCCCAGAATAGCCCATGAAATAAGGATTAATCCCACAACTTTATTCATTATTTATATTCAACATGAATTATTATTAGTTATTCTGAGACGGATATCGCTGTTTGTTGTGGGTTGAAGTGCATGTGTGTCTCTGGCACTGAGAGTGCAGAGATGGAGACAGACTAGAAGAAGAACATGTCAGCCTGCCGCGCCGCGCTACTCCTCCAAGCTTCAAATACCTTTGAATATTTCTCACCGAAGCTTTGAAGCCCCAAAAAATGGTATTTGGGACAGCCCTAGACAAAACCATAGAAATAAAATAGGAGTAGAAGGGTCACTGAACTGTTTGCTGTGGTAATTTGACGAGTACTAAAAGGAAATGGTGATGGTTGTTAGTTGTTATGGTGACATAACATCACACATTAGTGGGGCCATAAAGTGTGGTCGCAGCTTGCCGGGAAGAGAGCGGACGCAGCACCCGGAGACTGCTGGCTGGATAGTTAGCTAAGTAGCTTGTTCCCAGGCGGAGGAACTGTTTAGACCCGGCTCTGCCGCTGGCCACCACCCCGCTGTTCGGCTCATTTTCCATAATCAATGCCTGGTGGAACCAGCCCAAGAGCTAACCAGCCAGCTATATTTCATTAATTGTGCAGCCCTACGCAACGGTACACATAAAAATGGTCGCCGCTCTGACCATCCTGCTACGTTGATCTGAATGGGAATGTCCGTTCTACTCCTATATTCTATTTCTAGGGACAAAACCTTGCGGCTCATGATCAGCTACTTTAGGGAGAACCCTAAAGACCTGGTTAACTGTGAGGGAGATGGAGGTGGAAGTGTTTAGAGCAGTGATGTGAACAACACAGAGTGGATGGTCAGGCTTCCTCAGGCCTCAGTGGGAAGGCAGCTAGTGAAACTAGGCAACGTGACCCAGCTGACTGGGAGAGGAACTGGGGTAATCACTGTCCCAGTTATGGAAAATGAGTGTGTAGTAAGTACAGGAACTCACTCACCCCAGATGCTTTTGTTTTGGATACATACTCTATACAGCTGGTAAGGATGGGCATTTTTCAGTATTTATTTCTGTTTCCACAAGTTAGTGATCAGATTGAACAAGCAAAAATTAACTAAATACTCAAATAATATAGGCTAAACATTGTTACATAGGCATTTGCACCCAGAAACTAAAAATGGAGATCAATTACAGACCTACACAGGGCTCAATAATAAGGACTGCCAGCTCCCCCGGGGCAGGTAAAACGCCATGTCAGGGTAGTAAATCTAGCAACACCTAGGAATCTAGGTGTTGCTAGATCTAGGAAGTAGCTAAGGAGTGAGCCATCTTGCTTCCTTCTCATCTCTGTTGAGAGTTGTGCAGAACCGTGAGAAAATGTCCCAGGTAATGACAAAGCTTATGAGCTGAAGCGCAATTATCTTGGAAACAGGCGTTTAGTTGGGTGGGGTTAGAGAATGTGGTCGAAACTCCAGATTCATTTACTTAAATAAAGATTAATCATGACAATTAACTTTGGTCTTTGTTGTTATTTGATAACCGCTGATTATTATTTTTATTAAACTATTTGTATCGGGGAAAGTAAAAATGGACTTTTGGCAAGTACTTTTCTGACCCACTTTCCCGACAGAGCAAGTGAAAAAAAAAATGCCTACATACGATCTGGAGCAATATAAATATAGACAGCACAGGATGCCAAAAGCACTGTACTGACTGCTACTTCTGCTTGTAACCCCTAATGATCCTGCATGACTGCAAGACAAATATTCACCTTATGCTGGGAACACCGCTCCTCCCTGTTATGTAATGACTAATCAGACATTTCTGTGGCACTTGTAATAGAGCCATTAAGAAAATGAGTGAAAGTTATTTAGAAATGCAGATTGCATCAGCCTTGCAGGTTTTCAAGAAATGTGCAAGATATTTGTATCACAATGCAGAAGTGGAAAGACTCCAAAAGAGCCAATATTAGCTTTTTTGTAGATATATCAGTATCTGTGTACATGTTGGTCGATAAGTGACAAAAAAACAAACAGTGTCACCATAACAAAGGGCTAGTTTGTCCACCGGAGAGCACTGACAAGTTGATTTTTCAACCGTTAAATGTTACATTCAGTAAGATTAAGAGAATCATTAAGATATCGAAGCTTTAAATTCATTAAACATGCCAAACCCTAGCACAGGTCTGGTGAAACTATGAGACAACTATGCACAATTTAAAAAGATCACAAACAGCACAACACAGACGAGCAGCTAAAAAGAAATCTATCTAAATAACTTACAACATGTACAGCATTTTCTTAAAGTCCCCTTGAAATGAATGCTGTCACTGTGTTAATTGTTCATTTATCTTTTGCTATATGCCAAATATGTAAAAAAAAAAAGAAAAAAAAAAAAAAAAAAGTCAGTATCGGAGTATCAAAATCCCCTTCTTTTCTCTTCCTGTAAATGGTTTAAAATGTTTGATGACTCATCCTGCACTTGGGGGCGTTTACAACTTTCTGCAGAGACTTTGGGCAACTAGCTAGCTACACTGGTCGTATGAAACTGCACTTCACAGTTTGTGGATCGTAGAAACTAACAGAGCAATATGGAGTGATAGGAAAAGATGTGTTTTTGGATATCAGTGAGCAAAAATATCTAAGTATCTAAGGTCTAATTCTTTCAAGAGAAACTTTGCCGATTTTCAACCGACTGTCAGTGCAGCAGTAAATGCAGATGAACGTCCGCCGGATGACGCGAAACAACGTGCAGGCTTTTGCCGACGGGTGAGCGGGGGGGCTCCAGGTGCCATTCATCTGCATGTACTGCCCACAAAGCCTCACCTCTCCCTTTAATCTCTCCCTCATCCTCCTCCTGATCTAACAACAGGTGAGGTAGGTATGTGTGTGGTGATAACAATCCTCTGCAGGAAGGAAAACATATCATCGGAACATCTCTAAGCTAAAGACTCCCTACCGTTTGTTTCATGGGGACTTTAACATGTACTATGATGCATCTACATTGCATTAAGAGGCCAATCCACAAAATTACACCAACTATACTGAGGCAGCTTTTGTCACAAGTCTCAGGTGAAACTACCAACCAGACTTAAGGAGCTCTACTACAAAGGAAGTTCTACATATAAGGGATTTCTCCTGACTAAGAGGAAACACTGTACCGCTTCAGAGAGCTCCTCTGGCTCCAGCATGCAGTGGGCCAGCTCGTGCATGACATCAGGCTGACACACACACAAGAGAGCAGAGATACTGTCAGAGGAGACCGTGTGTGCACACAGAGGAAACAGTGTGTGTGAGAGCAGAAGAGAGAGACCGGAGGGGGAATGACAAAGCAGATCAGTGAGAGGAGGTGGCCAGGGATGGGACTGCAAAGCAAAGAAGAGGTGTAGGCATGGGTTTGCTCTTGTTCTCACTGGGCAAGCAAATACCACACACACACACGTACAGGGAATCCACATGGCCTATTTGAGCTTGAAATGAGATAGCACACATTGCGTAGCTAAAAGAATATCTTCAGAACACTTAACAAAGGTTAGAATAACCTTACACCTGTGTGACATGTTTGCCACAAGGGGAAAAAATAAAGAAACAAAAAAAAATAGCTGTCAGCTTTCTCCCCCTTGCTGACACACTGGCTACAAGCAGCAGAGAATGAGCTTGAATGAGCCATGGTGGAGTGTGCGCACACATCAACACAGAACTATGCGTGCAAGGGGGAGAGAGGAAAGAAATGGGGTTATGTTGGGGGGGACTGGCATCCAACTTACAGGGACTAGCTTCCAATACCATTTGGAGGGAGACTATCCAGTTTGCAGGGATAAGAGAGGGGAGGTAGGGAGGGACATATGAGAAACAGGAGCAGAAAGAATAACAGGTCAGAGGTCACAGACAATAGGATCGGATCTGCTTCCGATTTCAACAGAGAAAAAGAGAGAAGGGTCAGAACAACTCCATCAGCGAGAAACATTCCTTATCAAAAACTAAGGATCTTGTCTTGAACCAAGTATTTGCTCGATAAAAAGGTTTTGTGGCGATGACACCTGGATAAAGACGAATGAGGAAAACGTTTTTAATATAGGAGTTACTTCGTTGGCCATATTCCCCCAGAGATGTCTCTCCTGTAAAAGAAGCAACTGCAAGACACTGAGTGGCTTTACCTTTTGGTGGCTGGGGGACTCCAGCGGATGGTGCTTGACTTTGTGCTCCCTTTCGGTAATCTCCCTCATCTTCATGTTCACCTGTAGTAGAAATAATGACGGTACGTTTAGATGTACTCAAGAAACCAGGTTACTCAGACAAACCAGATTATAGGGTGGGGGGGGGGAAATCAATTCACCTATGTATTGCAATTTTTTTTTTTTTTACGATTTTTAAATAAATATTTTAATGCCAGAATCAATATATTTGCTTAATTTGAGTCTATGCGGAGGTAGAAGGAAGTTATCGCTAATATTGTTGTCGTCTGAGTAACCTCATGTTGGGTTGGCTGCTCTGTATTTACAACTTCACTCTCCTCCTTCATGTCTGCCCAAATCACGTTACCTTTACATAACTTACAAGGCAGCTGGATTTGCGAGATCACGTGGGAATAGCCTCCACAGTGGAAACGGTATTGCCAAATCTCTAACGGTGGACACATTTCTACCGTCGCACAACCCTAAATGGAGTTCTGGAGGCCAGTTTGTGTTAGTCCAACCAAACAAGCCATTTGAAACTTGCTCTGAAAAAATTGTTATGGACACTTATTAATGTTTTCTGACATTTTATAGGCTCAACGATTAACAATCAAAATGATAATCTTTTATTCCCCCACTTTGGGAATAAAAACTGTCAATCCCAAACAGACACTTTCCTTCTTCCAGACAGTGATGGTGTCATGATCATTAATGGACACACTGAGTCACGGCTTTCGCTGCCTCAGGCCTTCTGTCTCTGAGCACCAGTGACATACAGGACTCAAAAAGAACAAGTGGGCCACTGTCGTCTATAATGTCAGCGTGAAACCGATTATTCATACCACATGAATGCCACCAGAGTGGCAGCTTAGGGTCATAATCAGATAGACA
This sequence comes from Sebastes fasciatus, assembly GCF_043250625.1. Taxonomy (NCBI): domain Eukaryota; kingdom Metazoa; phylum Chordata; class Actinopteri; order Perciformes; family Sebastidae; genus Sebastes; species Sebastes fasciatus. The sequence goes on from NC_133800.1 coordinate 29,139,182, forward strand.
ATTAGGGAATGAAAAGGCTGGACTCAGTGCAAGATGTTTGGAACGCTGTTGCTGTGAAAAGTTTTTAAATATGTGCTGCTGGGTTTCTTTTATTATGTCTGTGCTTTGTGTGTGTGTGTGCTTTGTGTGTGTGTGTGTGTGTGTGTGTGTGTGTGTGTGTGTCTGTCTGTGTGTTCCCACCTTGTTGATCCAGAAGACCATAGCGTCCTCCAGGTCAAAGGGCAGCTCCTTGGAGGCACTGAAGGTAGAGAAGCGCTTGACAGAAGCCACCACTTTTTCGATGCTGATCATCTCCACTGTGTAAGCCATCATGAGGGCATCAATCATTGGCATGTGAGCACTCTGGGTGAGGGAGAAATAGAAACAGAGGAAAATTCAATTTCATTGGATTTTTCCAGTGCAATTATGATGAAAGCTGCAGGCAAAGAGGCTGAAATTGCAATTTTACCCAAACAACATAAAACGTTATGGAGTTTATTAGTGTGGAATATAATCTAATGAACATGTTTACTTTGTAATTCCAGCAAATGAGGACTATGCAAAAAGAGTGAAAGTGTTTAGTGTGTTTTAAGTAGGCTGTCCCTTCCTGATAAAAAGTGAGAAATTACCACCGGCTGGAGACATCACACATTTTATCAGATTTTCCGCAGCTCCCTCCGGAGCCACAATAGGCTTCATACAACTTTTTATCACACATACAGAAGTACTCCCCAAGACCTGTAAACAGACTTGGATGAGTAAAATAGGTGGGGTTCCCCTTTAAGTGTTCATTATAAACATCCTTCAGACATGTTTGCACTATGAATGTCACAAGAACCGATACTTCAGTACCAGTTGATGCCAAAATTTTGATTTTGTTTTTCTACAGTACCGCAGGTACTGTCAGGGCTTGATACTAACAGCGTCCCGTTGTCCCGGAGACGATAGAAAATGTATATGGGATGCAGTAAACAGGGGATGCACCCTATTTTTCCCTGATAATGCTACATTGTGAACAACAAATCTGTGTTGAAATCCACAGGATGAGAGCTAGCTGTTAGCTCTGTGCAGGACTGTGCTGCTCACCAGCTGCTAACAGCTAACGTTAACTAGCTCTCGTCCTGCCGATTTCAACCCGGGAGGTGCGGTTGATTTTCATAATGATGAGTTCAGACTCTATTCAGTAAATGAGTATTGAGCGAAGGTAAATTCTAACGTCTAACATAGCATGATGTGTTCAAATGCAATCTTGTAAAATGCAGTTTTTGGCAAGAAACTTGAATAAACAGTTGTTTGAAGGAGATGTTTTCACTGCAATATAAAATAATAGAGAGGGAATTATGACCCGTTTAACTTCCTAACAAAAAACAGTATGCAAACGGTAAAAAAGGAGTGTATGTTGAAGTACATGGGATTTAATGCTTTACTTTTGTTTTTAACTGTGGTATCAAGTTGGTATTGAGAATTGTGGAATTTCACTGGTATTGGTATCGACTACCAAATTTCTGGTATCGTGACATCCCTAATGTGGACGACACAAGAGAAGTAGTTTTCAAGCATATCCCAGTCATTACTTTTGCTGGTAATGAACCATTATTTGAAGGTCATATTGTGTAATAAAACAGTCAGTGGATTCTGGGATGTAACAGCCACTATCGGGCGTAGATAAATGGATGAGATTAATGGACAAGGATGCTGTCTTATTCAGAGCTCTAATGGGACAATCCTGAGTTTCCTAAACAATTGTGTAGCTTTAAATAACCTGCCACGGTTTAATCAAAGGTGACACCTCTCATTCAGCACAATGGGTGTCCGCTCTTAAACCTGCTCTCTCTATCTTAATGAAATCAAGAGGCCCAGCAGGGGCACATCCCTACTCCATGTGGCCTAACACCTGGTGCCTACCGGTAAAAATATTGCTTTTTGATAGCCAGGGTGGGAATTAACACAGGCCAAATACTAATAAATATTTGTCCTCAGCTGGCAAAACCCAATTTTGGTAGTCAGTCTCTTTTTCTGAATCTCTATGTAAAAGTCTATTACTAAAGGATTATTCCTTGTCCACAACATCCCAATAATGCAGCACCTGAATCCATTACAGAACAAATACATACATGCCATTGTTTCAGTCAGTGCTTTGTGTAATGTGCTCCTGGCCTAATCCAATTGGTAGTGGAAGTGCACAGAGATTAGGCTTGTTAACATAACGAATGAGAGATATTTAGAGCATTCACCACAGCATGACCTACATGGACATTACCTCAGTGAAAATCTACTTCCAGACAAACCTAGACCATAAGATGTAAGACAGGGGAAAGTTAAAAATGATGTAGATTGTGCACAAAGGAAACTAAAGGCTGCTCAGCTTCTACTGAATCATTGGATTCACTCACACAGTAGCTACTGTTTTGCTGAGCTGTTTTCACAAGGAGATTTAATCATAAGCCTTCAGGAATTTCAGATAAATTCTTGTTCCTTTTAGACAGGCAGATCTCCGTTCAAAACTGCTGTTGCACTGACGTCATTAAAAGGATAATTCCGGTTTATCAAAACCCTGATCTTATTTCTATGGTTTGAATCTTTTCCTATGTCAGGTTTTAGTTTTCATACACAGGTACGGGTAAAATAGGTAACATTTTCAGTTCAATATGAAGAGAAGAGGCTTAATATATGTGCAACATGACTCCTGTATTAATTTACCACCCAAGTGTCAATAAGTAGTGCTCAATAAATAAACAAAAGCGCCAATATAATAGCATGATGTGCTGTTAAATCTTTTGTTCTCCTCCAACATGTATGCCCTTTATCAGCGCAGTGTGGAGCCCCATGGAGAGGGCTGCTGTTGCCCTGAGCTGTCTTTCAGTCTGTGTGTATGACAGACAGACAGCGTGTACGCGCACACGCACACACACACACACACACACACATACATACAAAGGTTTAAGTGGACTCAAGAGGATGGCTAGTTTCTCGAGGTTTTACAAGCCCCAGCTGTTGCCCCAAAAAGAGTGTGAAGGAACTGTCTGCAGGCACAGAAGCTGTTTCATTCACACAAAAATGTGAGTTGCTATGGAAACGCCTTGTCAAGTCAGCAAACTGGGAGGAGAGAGGGGGGTTCCAACAGTCTATCAGAGATAAGCGGTGTCCTGCTCAGGATTTTCCATCCCTGCTTTGTGTCTGGCTGCTTACACACAGGCCTGCATGGATTATTTTGTCAGGCCACTAGCAGGAAAAAACAGACGCACATCCCTGACTAGGGCACAGCCTGCAGAGAGGAGGCTCCGTTCAACACCATTGCTGGTTTCCATGGTAACAAACGGGGTAGGAAGATGGCTGAGAGCAAGTGAGCAGGCTGGCGTTCATTCTATCCGGTGTGAAGTGCTCTTGGTGAAATTGTGAGACATCGGATCTCATTGCTACAGTGGAGGGAGGTGGTGGGTTACTCCACAGCTCTGTACTTCATTCACTACGCTGTGACATGGTGCTGATGACCGACAGGATGTGGGTTACACACCGAGGACATTTAACCCGTCTAAGAGCTGATCACCCATATGATGACTACAGAAAGGGTCAGTACGGGCTGGATAAAAGGCATTTAAACTGGGCATTCAAGGACAAAAGGGCAAGATTTTCAAGTGCCAGCATTCAGCAAATGCTCTTAACAGATTGATGAAATTGCAGGTGGGAAAAAAAATCACCAACAATAAAACCCATTCTAAGAAGTATTAGCACAAGAGTAACCCTCTTAACACTGATGATTAAACTGCCTGTTCTGAGAGGGCACAAGCCTCATTTTTTATAAGGATTTGTATTATTATTTTTTTCATGAACTAGATAGAAGCTGAAATCTTTGACAAAGGAAAAAGGTATCAGATTGTTCCATATGTGAAAACTCCAGCAGAGAGGATGCTGAGAAAATATTATAAAAACAGCCAGCTTTACAATATTAAGTGCCCATACAAAATGAGAACAGGTTTTAATGTTTGGCTAACAGCACGAGAAAGAACAGATGTGGGAAAAACATATTAAATGTTTTTACGAGCAAAAATAAGTCCCAAGACAGACTGGAAACAACACACAACCAGCTCTAATCACATCCCTATCTTGCATTATAGTCCTCACACGACTAGCATGAGTAACAGTCAAATTCCACCTCCTAATTTGAATAAAAAATGATAAGGATTCAGCCAAATCATCTGTTTCACTAAGTCAAGCTGCTAAAAAATGTCTCTTATACGCAGTGTATGATGCAATGTGAAACATTTTCATGCCTATCCACAAGGTTTCAAAGTTACTCTACACAGTTCCCAGTGGTTGAGATTGATTGCACTGCTGGATGAGGATAAATGCAGTAATCTCTTCCACTGATTTCACTGTGGTAAGATAATACATGAGAAGCAGGAAGAGCTGAGGATGCGACAGGTAATGTGCAAAGTTGATACAGCTTCTGGCGTGATTTCTTTCCTCTCTAACATGCAATCTGTGCTACAAGTTACATTTGGTAAAAGCTTCCTCAATATCACGGCCTGCTTGGTGTTGAATGGGTCTGTAAACAATAGGAGTATAAACACATCAGTAAAATTTACTTTTAATTTCACCAAGAGCAGCAGCTTTAGTTGAAAATGGTCAATTAGTGTACACTGAGATTGAAAGACCCTTTCTCCATCGGCTACCAACACGTCTATCCCAACCTTAAGTCCATCCACTCACCATCTTGATGGGCACGCAAGCCAGGTCCTCATCTGTGACGGGTGTATCGTCACTCTCCACGACATATATGCCCTTTCTGGACAGAGACTGGATGACGGACATGTGGGACTGAAGAGACGCCGCCTGCTCCGTCTTGAGGATGAGGGCGCAGACACGGCAGTAGAGCTCGCAAGACAGCAGCAGGCGGATGACAGGCGGCTTGATGTGTTCCTGGTCGTACTGGTCTGTGTAGAACGGGTCCCTTAAGTCCTCTGGAATATGATCTGCAATGGAGGTAGTGGTTAGGTGAACAATGTGGCATTGCCAAGTGCTCCTAAAGTAGTATGTGCAGTTTAGCTTTGTTGTGACCTGGATTGAAGACAGACATTTGGATTAGCTGGTAAAATAACAACCTAATAAGTTACTGTATGATGAAGCAGGAATATAATGGTGCTTGGCAAGCACCTTTAACACCAGCCTCTTTGTCTGCCTCAGCCTACACCCATTAAACGTCTACAGTGTCAACAGGCTACAGAAATGCAACAACTTGTTATATTTGTTCTATGCCAGCTTCAGTTTACTTGGAGCAAACATGGCCATTTGTGATTGTAAGTCACAGCTTATTGCCTCAGGAGTACCTTGGGAAACGGATCCTTGCTAAGCCGAGTCCTCAGTGAGAGCAGGCCTCTCAGGTGACACGGTGGACTTTGCCAGCACTAACTTAACAATACAGTGGAAACCGCTTATTGAAGGTTGGGAGTCGGAAAAAGTTTTACTTTGGGGGCATTACGTCACGAGGCATTATCAATCCACTTGATGAGGGCAGCTTCACCCGCAGGTGCTTTCCCCGTGCGCTTTTGTTTTTTTATTCAGGGATGACTTTCCTTTTCCTTTCAAGATATCAATGTGCACGCAGCATCAGCCTCACTTATCCAGCCAGAAAGCAGACTGTCTGCGAGGCAAAGTATCAAGGGAGTAAAGTAAAAACAAAACAAAAATTCAATTAACGTTAGTCTAACGTAGTTTTAAAATGTTTTTCCAGATGTCATGTATGATTCTGTCCCAAGTTTTTTGATCCATATAAGCGGTTGATCACTGTAACCATGATCACTATAAACAGTTTCCACTGTACTGGATCCACAAAAACTAAAAGAAAACAATGACCTACACAAGAGATTCTGTTGCTTTGGATGTGAAGTCACTCTCAAAAACAGAAATCACAGCCATATAAGGGCAAGGGATGAAGCACTTGAATTCAGGCAAGCACAAACCAAATTTATACTGCAATGTAAACCACACAGAGGCTTAAAATAGACCTAAAATGATGCACAAAACCTGTCCAAAATCCTGCACTACACAAAACGGTGTGGTGAGAGAAAAAACCCTGTGCTGTTGAATCTGTTTTGAACTGTGCCAGAGCTCCAGTAACGCAGCATAAGCTGTATGTGTATATGTTCTTAGTGTCTGCTCTGACTGGCGGGATAAAGGGAGCCACTCGTCAGCAACCTCCTGCTCACGAAAACAGGAAGGCAGGCAGCATCTTCTAGCTGGTTTTGCAGATGATAATACATAAAGCACAAATGTTGAAGTGCAAAAGTAAGGAGGCAACAAACTAGGTTGAGAAATATATAAAATATGTTGGCAAAGAATAAATTATAAAACATGAACTAGCGTAGACAGTTTAGGTTGCACAGTTTTGAGATCCTGCTTTCCAGTCACAATTCCTTTCAATAGAAAATACAGCCTCTGTAATTCACATGTCTACGATAGCTTTTTAGAGCTGCAACAACTAATCGATTAATTGTCAACTATTAAATTAAGAAAAAAGTGTTAGCATGGATTATGACTTTAACTTCTTTGTATTTGTGTAATATTATCATACGATATGCGCACCGAGCTCTGATTGGTTAGTAAGCAGTGCTTTTATACGAGTTGATCTCTTATCGCAAACCTGCTCCAGAGCAGGTTATGTGTTCAGCACCGGTTACCATTGCAATCTACTCCGGTAAGAAGTGAACCACCTTCGTAGGATGGAAAACCCAGAGTTAACCCTGCAGTTACCTCACTAACCGCAAATCCTGCTTCGTAGTACAGGCCTCATATCACATCAATCCTGCACACACTGTCTTCCACAAGCATTACAACAACACACGCCTCACCAATATGCTGTCTGCCCCCGTACACATGGTGCAAATAAGGATGTCATTGTACAACAGCATTAATCTATTATGCACAACACCCAGCAGCGTGGGGTCATTCCTGGAGAGCTGCGGCTGAGTATATAAACACATAAGAACAGGGGGAATGATTGTGTGTGAAAACAAAGGGGTCTGGCTGGAGCGAGACTTCACGTTTGACTTCATTCCACAGACACTGATGTTGTGTGGCAGCTGCCCCCCCACCCTCCTGCCACCAGGCTGAAAAACTGTACTAACTGGGATGGGGTGGAGCATGAGGATAGGGTCTGGCAGCAAGACCCAGGATGTGCTACAGCAGAGTCAGCCAACCGTGATCAGCGCCACAACACGATCGGCACAAGCAGGGTAGGGCAGGGTAAGGAGGACCGGCAATGTGCCTGCAACCGTGACAGGTGCTCACTCTTGCTGTATCTGTCTGTCTGTCGCTCAGGCTGGGAGCAGCTGTGACACACGCAGAGGTCTGTAGGACCTGAGAGCATGATGTATACAAACATAGACACGCATGATCACACACTTAACAGGGAACGCACGCTGATGAATACACATCAGATGCACCTGAATCCCTGACAACCCACCCAACAACACGTATTTAAAATGAACTACGTCAACTGTGCACTGTTTGTGTCTGTCGGTCCTTGCACGAGCCGAGCAAACATCTGTGCAGCATTAGCAGCGTAGAGGACACCATATGAGGGTGAAAATCAAATGGGTCTAGTATATTCAGTTCCCATGGGAGGAAGATAATTGCGGCTGCACCTGAGAGTTGCCTCCCTCTGGGCTGACAAAGCTTTGAGGCCAATGTGTGCTTTCTACTGCAACTGAACAGCATCTCAGCATTGTTTTCGGAAATGTTGTTATGCTCCATCTTTAAGCCTGCATCGTTAGCCAGGGTCTATGATGGCAGACAGTGAACTGAGCAAGCAAATGCCTACGAGCTTTGGTATGAAGAAAATATGAGCCCAAGTAATTAACCTTAGAGCAAATAGAGTTTAGGGCTAAAAAAAGAGACAATAGCTTTCCATCCATAACCTGGATTACCATTAAAACTCCAGTCAGTTATTTAATATGAATGCTTCAGCGGCATTAGGAAATCTGTGTAATGACCGCAGATATACATGAGACCGCAGAATACAGAGGAAAGCTTAAGAGGCTCTGAAATAATGATGGATTGACTACACTGATGCAACAGACATGCAAAGCAGTGAATGATGGGCCTTGTGCATCAGCTTACACTGACTAAGTTTAACTTCTACAAGGAGGAGACACCAAAAGGTAAATAGCTGCCCTGCAGTAAAACAATGGTGGCATTTGTGATATTAATGGCTGTGACCTTTTCGGACGGGTGCTTAAACACCTGCCAAACAGTCAGGATGTTCCCCGTTGCCATGTCTGAGTTTAGAGGTTAAAAATGTATGATGTGAGCGAAGGCTCTCAGAGATAAATTAGGCCAACATTCTCACACAAGACATTCTTTTCTCATGGTTAATATATAGGTATGCACAAAGAAACAATGGACTGCACAGCCTTATATGAATTCATAGGGCTCTATTTTAACAATCTATAGCGCATGGTCTAAAGTGCATGGCGCACGTGCATTTCGGGAAAGTCCAACTCCACTTTTGCTAGTTAAATGGTGCATAATATGGGCGCAAAGTAAAGCGCAAGGAGTAAAGGGGCTGTATTTAGTCTCTTAATTAATCATGAGTGTTTTGGGTGCGACAGGAATTAAACCAATTGGAGTATCATCTCCCATTCCCTTTAAAAGCCAGGTGCGCCTGTACATTGGCGCATTGAAAGGCGGATTCGGCAAATTAGAGAAGCGAGACGTTTTCTGCTGAGGAAACGGATCTGCTTGTGCGCAAAGTGAAAGTGCATGAGCAGATCTATGTGGTCCTTGGCCCGTGGACCCTCTGTCTCTGCTGTTTCCCAATCCTCTGTCCCATCAACAATTACATTTGGCTGGCTTGACTGCATGTTACAATATGATAAGGTTTTCTGTCCATGACAAAGTTAGCATGCAGCTTTAGCCATGATGTCTAGCTCTGCTTTTCCCAAAGTGTTTCCATACTTTACTGTATGTGTAGTGTTTACCACTTTGGATTTAAAATGTCAGGGTGCAGGTCGTATCATGCGGACCCTCCGCAGCTTTCTACTTTTTCGTTTCAGCTCGCTGCGGCCGGCTGCTGTTTGTTTTGGTTGAAGAATACGGAACGGATATGATGTCACGTTACTCAGACTACAACAATAAAAGCGGTAACTTCCTTCTACCTCCGCATGGACTCAAATTACGCAAATATATCAATTCTGGCATGTTTTCTCCACCCCTAGTGATAGCGCTGTTTGTTTGTTTTTGTGCTAGTTCTGCAGTCACAGGGAAATTGCTCATTCAGGGTTGTCCTAAAATCCATTCAACTCGTCCTGACCTGAAATGTATTCAAGGCTCGCCTGTGCAAGTACAGACAGGACAGGAAAATCTGGCCTAAAGGCCCAGTTACTAATGCTGATACCATCTTAACAGGGAGTGACAGGAAGTGCAGATCAGTATTTTCCATGCTCTGAGTCCAGTCTAACAAATATAGCCTAATCGTCCTCAGTACCTGTCATTCAGTCTGTTTTGGGTTCAATCTCCCTGGCCAACCGACAAGAATGAGAGGATCTGATGAGTCAGTGAGGGAGGCTTCAGCTGCCAAGTGTCATGGGGGAATTAGTGTTGGCTGAAGTGCTCACATACATAAATATTTCTTTCTCTTTTCCTGTCAATGTTTCACTACTGAAGCTAGATTTACACAATCTGCTGATGGCAGTATTTGGATAAGACTAAACACATTGTTGCAACAATAACATCTGAAATAACAATGAGAGTATGAGGAAAATTCTCTCTCTCTCTCTCTCTCTCTCTCTCCAAATGTGCTACCTGTTAAATCTGTAATGGTAGATATATAGATATAATTTAGTAAGTAAGTCGTATTGCCGAGTGTAAATTTAAAAAAGAAAAAGGAACTTAGCATTTGTGTGGCATGAATATAAATTAAATTACTTACCAATGCCGTAGGCTTTGGCAAACAGCCACCGCAGGTTGGCAGCTATTTTTGCTCTGGAGGAGTCGTACATCTCCAACGGTACGACTTCCATTGTGCCCTCTGCAACCCCAACCAAATCCACTTTTCTCCTGGTACTGTCCCCGCCAGCACACAAATCAACATCCATCCTTAAAAAAATTAAAATAAATAGGATGTTACAGTCACAATTATACTGAACATAATGTTGAGTAAAAGGAACACAGTCAAATAACAGGACACATAGCAATCCACAATAACAATGCAATCTCACTGGCATAGTTTGTGAGTGGCTAGATGCTCTATTTGAGTGATTCTTCAATAAATAATTGAATAAAATCCTTATCTTGTGTTTGTTGATTATAAAGGAAAGTACTGTTTTGGGTGCTGCTGCTGCTAATCCTCCCTTTTGTAGTCAATTAGGCTTGCATCTGTTGTTGAGACAGAAGTACCAAAGTAGTATCCTTGCAGGCGTGATCACATTCATTAAGTCGAATGCTTGATGACAGAGAGGAGACAGCGTCTTTGCTGTATCTACTACTTAAATGAACCTATAGGGACAGTGCTGAATACAAGAAGGAAACTTTCTGGTCATTATGTACATTTTAGCAAGTGCACCGTGAGTTGTGTACTAGTTCACAACTGCAGAGCAAAAGGTAACGGATGTTGGTCAGTAACTTTCCTTCCAACTCTCAAGTCTCAAGAAATGAACCTGCTTGAACCAAAATTACTTGCAGAAAGTGCATTTTGACCATAAAAACCTGAGGGATCTTACTGATAGTTGTTAAGTTAAGTACCTCCATCCTCACATTGATAAACCTCAAATCCTGCAACAAAACAAAACTCACAACTAAAGACTGCCTCAGTGACTTCATTTAAAGTGTTTTGTCTCTTCTGACTCTGATTAAATGGGTCATATTTTTGTTGTTTTTAGTCCTTTGAAGCATCCTTGTTTCAAAAAGTGCTCTGCAATCAAAAAGTAGTATTACTATTACAGACCATCTGCAGTAAGTCTAGCAGACTTGTTTCTAATCAATGCCTCCACCATCAATGCCTCCACCAACTAAATGATATCTATACCACTGTACACCAACTGTCTCTCAGTACTACTCAGGTGTAATTCATACTGTGCAATATCATTTTCCACTTGTGCAATTTTGTTGATAGTCTGTTTACTGTCAATACTGTAAATACTGCTCCTTTTTATACTTCCTTCTATTGAAATGGTTCATATTTTATTACACTTTGTTTAGCTCTTTTTTTACTGTGTTGGCTGATGCATCATGTTTTTCTGCACTATCCCCTTTACTAATAAAGGAATATCTTATCTTATCTTATGAAACTCAGAGCACTTTCACTTTCAATTGCCTTCAGGGCTGATGTTTTCTTTCCTAGACATTCCCATCACTGGCCACTTTTTTTTTTGCTAGACTTCAACACAATGGACATATATTCTTACTGATATTTACAATTAATCTACCAAAAAGTCATTTCTAATTACATTAATTATGATAGGATGGTGATGGTGATGGTGATTTTGAAGGGACAACAAGTGCATACACCTGCTTGTCACATACTATTCTCCTTTATTTCGCCAGAAAAAATGAAGTTAACCTCAGAAAAGTAAATAATAATAACGTTATATTAAAGTTACCTGTAGCATTAGCTCAACGTTACCTGCCCACCTTTCACCAGTATGTTGCCACTAACGGCCCCAATGCTGCTGGCTGGATGAAAACATCTTCGTGGTTTGCTTTATATCTTTATTATTAGCTTTATTTGTAACATTAATATGCTGTTGTTATGGTAACCTCAAAGAAGAACAGTTAGGTGACACATTTGCCTAACATTAGGTTAGCTAAACGGCCATGTATGCAAATGTAAAACTAGCTACCTCAGCTAACCGTTAGCTTTTAACGTTACATTCAACGGCCGAGTGAATGACGTTAGGCTAGCTGGAGAAGACGTTACCTGGAAAGGTGTGGTGGTGGTGTCGCCAAGTCACCCTTCAGTTACGTCCGGAAGGAGTAAACAGATTATCCAAACACCTGCCTCGCTTCACAGTGGCCTGCTGCTGTGTGGAGAATACAGCAGCCGCAGCGGAGCATCGTAGCCAGCCAGCTAATAATGCTAGTAGTGCTCCCAGTCTGGATGGTCTCCTCCCAGCAACAAGACCCGATCCGCGGCCTGCGTGGCAACCGCTCCACGGCAGGCTTTCAGCTGAAACTAACGCTGTCCAGTGAAGAAACAAGAGGCTGTTCCGTTTTAAAAACAATCTATCTCTGTACTAGACGCCTCATGTTAGTTAACCACACATATCCAGAGTGGACTATGTAGCGAGGTGTGTTCGCGCTCTGCCCAGAGAAATGTAATTATCATCCCTGCCTTGGAGAAGGCAGCGACTGCGCATGCGTGATTACCTTCCAGAGAAACTGGTAATAGCTGTCAATAATAAACCAACAGTGATTCACTCTCCTGACTTTCATTAACTACTACTTATTATGTTGTATGAAGGAGCATAAGGGCCACATTGAGGAAAAATAAATAAATCTGAGATTTCGAGAATTAAGGAGAATAAAGTCATAGGTTTATGAGAAAAAAAAGTCGTAATATTATGAGAATAAAGTCATAAATTTGCGAGAAAAAAAAGTCGTAATATTATGAGAATAAATTCATAAGTTTACGAGAAAAAAGTTGTAATATTATGAGAATAAAGTCCTAAATTTACGAGAAAAAAAGTCGGAATATTATGAGAATAAAGTCCTACATTTAAGAGAAAAAAAGTCGTACTAGACGCCTCATGTTAGTTAACAGATAAACACATTATCCAAGTGGGCTTGGGCTATGCAGCGAGAACCGGTGGTTTGGTCACGCTCTGCCCAGAGAAATTAAATTATCATCCCTGCCTTGGTGAAGGCAGCGACTGCGCATGCGTGATTACCTTCCAGAGAAACTGGTAATAATAACTGTCAATAATATACCAAACAGTAATTCACTCTCCTGACTTTCATCAACAACTCTTATTATGTTGGGCCCTTCTTTTTATACATAATTACTCTCCTCACAATTGTATCAGGTCAAGTCAAGTACATTTTATTTGTATAGCCCAAAATCACAAATCTGCCTCGAGGGGCTTTACAATCTGTACCCCAATTCCCCCCCAAAAAAACTTTTAACAGGAAAAAAGAAAAAAAATGGAAGAAACCTGAGGATGAGCAACAGAGGAAGGATCCCCCTTCCACTGCACGTCATGTCATGTGTACAGAGTAACAACATAATGAAAATACAACATAGGCAATCCATATGACAAAAATGTATACATATAATGTGAATATATGTGAGAAGATAGATCCGTTATCACAGGAGAGCCCAACTCTAAATACATGGGTGGACATTACAATGGATATTTACAAAATGGAAAGGATAACAGTATATGTCAACCATAAACTGGAATTATTTTTGTCACGCAGGGACAACTGGGTCAATTATGTAACACCCCACAAACCAGATTTTATTTTTACAAATCTATGATTGTATGATAATGAAAAGATCACTCCCTATTTGTTCATGATGTAGTTTTCAATGTTTGTTTTTATGTGTATAACAAATCTTAAAATACGTCACTTTAGACAGACATGGTTTAGGTGGTGTATGTATACAGGATCTGTAAATTACTTTATGTATGTTTGTAGCAAAGTGTCATTAAAAATATAATAATAAAAAAGAGAGAAGATGGATCCAGGAGGATGTCAAGCAGCTTCCCAACGTCGCCAAACAGATAGAACCAGAGCAACACAACCTCCTCTTCACGCCAAACAGGTAGAGCAAAGACAAATTTCCACGCAATTGGACAATAAAGATGTCTATTCTGCTGTTTTAAAGCTAATATTTGCAAGTTCTTCGCAACTGTTAACAATAGATTCACTTTTTGTAATTGTAAAGGGGAAACTATTGAACATGTGTTTGTAGATTGTTTTCATGCTACTTCTTTTTAGTTTGATTTACAGAATAACTTCTCGAAACATTTTGATTGAGATATTATTCATTTTTAACAATTCAAGTTTTTTGGCAAATTAAATTCACATAATTAATTTGATTAATATTTTAGCAAAATAATATACTCATAAAATGATATGACTTAAAATAATACCAACTGTATTGAACTTTCAAAAGAAGAAAAAAGTAATTCACTCTCCTTATTATATTTCTTTATTTTTTTCAGTTTATATTATGTTATAAATCTGCTTGGTTTTGATTTATCTCCACTTGTTGTAACCACTAGCGCTGATCAAACCACTAGCATGTGTTGTCCTTGTGACATTGACCAATGTTGCCATCTAGTGGTGAGATGTAATATCACAATTTTAATCTTTTCACTGGTTTTGTAAAGCAGTGCCAACACTAATTTGTATGCATTGAAAAAATAATTGTTACCTATTCTAATGACCCGTCATTGAAATAAAATTACAAAACTGAGAATGTAGATTAAAGTCTGGCAACCTTTTGTAAGGGACTGTTCTATAATTAAGAAATTAAGGCCTCCACTAATACTGCATTGCATTAACATCACTATTTAAACAGGTATTTCTAATTTAAATATTTTCATCAATTAATTATCAATAAATATATACACAGTGTTATTACCCATCTTGAATAATGCGATTTAATAAAGTTTCTGAAACACTTTGTGTCGAAACACCCCTTTCGCTCGTCCCACAACTTTGGTCTCAATGTTGAGGTAGGTCAAATGAGCTAATTCAATTACAATATGACTTATTTCAAATGGAATTGTTTCATGTACATATTACTTAACACCATATATATTAAAAAAAATGTTATTTACAAATAATTTACATGATTTTTTCATTGAAATGTTCCACACTTCTGAGTCCTTGCAGAATTGAAATAAATCTGATTTACTTTTGTAAGGGCACTTTTTGGGCGGACGTTATACTGGCGTTCGACAGTCGCTTTCAGTCCAAAATGGCGGAAGCATAACTCTGTTGCTGGGCGCTGATGTTGACATGGAACGAACAATTGACTTTCATTCCTTTGCAATATACGTTCTTTGTCCTGACCCCTACCACTGGTTGAATGTCATCAATGTTATCAATAGCACCTTTAAATCTCAGCTTTTACACCAACATGGACGAGATGATAAAATCTTAATCTACTAAAAAAAACACTTGCACACTAATTGCACACCAGTCTGAGCCTCAGCACTACAAATAGACCCCAGGTATATACTGTAGTGGAACGATCGTCATGTGTTGTTGATGCTTTGAAAGAGTAATTCAAATGGTGCATGTGTTATCATTTTGTTGCAAAAATGCCATTTTGAAAAAGGATTGAGAAGTAGAGAGACACAGAGAAGGTAGAGAAGAGTGATGTTTATCTCCAAGTGTCGTATTTGGGTTGTGTGTAGAGTTATGCCACGATTTTGCAACAAATGTGTAAGCAACAAACTGACACCCACCTGACATTCAGAGTGGAAAACAGAAAACAGAAAACAGGTACCAAATGATAAAATCAGTCATACACATTCATTCACCTGTCTTAACAGTGGGGTTTTTCCTGCCTGTAGTTTGCTGACCTGCCAATCACTTAAAGGAAAAACAGAATCCACAGAGTACAGCCACAAAAAATAACTTTAATGCAATAGTGATTTAAATGCCAGTAGCCATGAGGCTGTCTGAATGAACAGACGGTGAGAGTATATTGCATAGGTTGTTAATCGGGGACAGTCCTGCATGAAAGCAGAGTGAAAACAAAAACCTGCGACTCCGACGATCCTTCAGTGTCCCTATAGCAATAAAGTTCATTTTGTTCTTTTCTGTTCCTGTTGACCGTTTTGAAAGATGTCTGCGTTTCCCTGTGGACATACAAGCTCCCGGTGTTTGCTTCAAGATATTACGGGAGAGTTTGGTATGCATACTAATGCCAAGCATGGAGGTGGTGAGACAGCTGGTCAGTGTGGCTATGATGATGATGATGAAGGTCCACTGCAGTGCAGGAAGTGTGTGTGTGTAGAAATCCTTCGTCATTCAAACACTACTTTAAAATCACGCCTACCAGTCCGTAAGCACATTTTACAATGGTTTGTAAAAACAACATTTGAATCGTTTAATTTTTTTTTCTTCACATTTGTAGATTAGCTTCGAGGTTTGCTAAAAATTTTATAAATAAGAACGAGTTACTAGTTTGGCTTCGATATAAATAATGTAATAATACATAGTTCAAACAGACACTTCTCTCTAAAAACATTTAAATATTTTTCAAATATTGCATTTACGAAACCATGTCTTGTAGTGCTCTTATTCATAAAGTTCTAGACAGATTAGTTAAAGCCATTTTCAAATGCCAAACTAGAATGGGGGGGTGAGCAAAGGTTTGCCATTAACGACAGGTTTAGAAAAACAATCTCAGCCTCCCTGAGCAAGAAGTCACATCAATACCACATTTTAAATATTGAATAAAAACACTCAAAAGCTTGGCAAAACACACCACCCTCCATATTGTTTTTAGCTCTCGGTACAACCAGGAGAGGCCAACCTCGCCTTCTTGTAGCTGGAGATTTTAAGTACTCAATGTAAAGGCTAATATCGTAGAACACACTACCCATTGCAGTTCACACATCTCTAACACTCAAATCAAATATATTTCTTTACAGGTCAACAGAAGTCCTTTGCTATTGCACAGAAATACAGGGTATTTTTAAATGGGTACAACAAATGACAAGGCAGGTTATATAATGTCATTTTGGTTTGGTTTGACAGCATAAATGTTCACTGCTCTCAAAAGAAAAGAAAAAAAAGGTAAACCCAACACTGGTTGTGTCTCAAATTCGATTATTTCTTTGTGTGCGTGTGTTTGTGTGAAGATGCTTGCACCTTCGCAGCAAGAAGCGAGCATCTTCATCATTCAAATTAAAGGTTTAAAAAGGCAAACCCCTTTTTGATTAGGCTCAGCTTCATTTAACATCCCACTACAGCCTGCTGAGACAAAACCCTTCTTTTAACTCCCTCAGTGCTGCAGTGAGTGATATTCATAGAGGTGAACAAGTGCTAAATGAGCGCAACATGATAATATGACATTCAAGAGCACATCGACAATAAACACACAGGCCTAATATATAATTTTCTTGTAAAAACAGGACTAAGACACAAACAGTTTAGTGTACAGCTTTCGTCTAAAAAAAGGCAAGAAAGTCAAATAAATATTCTCGAAGAAGCTCAAGGACAAATGCTTTAAACTGAGAGGCGGTCGACGCGTGGCGACCTCGCGGGCGTGAACGGAGAGAGGTAGTGCGTCCGAGAGCCCGTTCTGAACGAGCTCAACAAACACTCAACTTTGACCGCCGGCCTCTCAGTTACAAGCAGTTACTTTGATAAAAACAGGACAAAAGGAGGAAGAAAAAACAAAACATGACACTGACAGAAGTTTTCCACACATTCACCACAGATGAAATATAACAATTTAAAAGAGACAGATGAAACTGTAATTGATATTTAAATATTGCAAAACATACAAAAACAGTTTTCTTTGAAGTGTAAACATTAAATGTCTGATGTCATTTCTGCACATGGAGAAATTATATAAAATAAATCAAGTCTGTCATGACTATAAATTGTTCTCGTTAAAATGTAAAAACAACATACTAAATCTCTCTTTTTTTATTATTATTATTATTACTGTAATAATGTTTATGTTAACATTTGTTTTGTATAAGTGTTTTTACTGTACTGTTATAAATAGTTATATGTGTAATATCTTAATTCATACTTTGACTCCTCCAGCTTTGTCTTTACAAGGCAAAAACAATACTTGTGTCTCTGCCAGCCTCACTTACTCACTCACACACACACACACACACACACACCCCAATATGGTCGAACACACACACTCACAAGCTGCCACAGTCAAACAGGGGGTCACCAGGAGGCTCTATGTGCGATTGAGGGTCTGGAAGATTCTGGATATTTGGAGCATGACGGGGCCGGTCTCGGGGTCGTTCATCCACTGGGTGCTGTTCAGAGGATTCTCCAGCATGTCTTCAAACGCTGCGTACAAACACAAGGCACACTGATAAGAAATAGACTAAACAAAACCAGCAGCCTTTAAAAAGTCTTCAGAATTAAATGCACAAGCATAGTCTCTCCTATTCTGCCAAGATACTTTCATTTTGTTTGGGTAGTATATCTGCAGAACAATTCTCAGGCTACATTCACAATCGATCTTTCTAAGGAGCAGTTCTAAAGCTAGAGTGAAGATACTGGCGTCATATGAAACTACAAAACCTAACGCATCCATTGGTAACAACCATATCATACTAGGTTGTCGAGAAGGAGGCTAAATAACGCTCCAAACTTGCGCTAAATCTTGGTGAGGAAACACTGTGATTTCCAGATTCTTTTGTCACCTACTATCCTGGATTGTCCACTAAAATGTGATTAGACTCTACCTAGCAGGGTCTTGGGATTGGTTAGACCCAACTGGACCACTGGATTCTCCAGAATGGCTTGGAACAGCGGGCTGTTGGTGTCGATGCCTTTGTCCAGATCTTCTGGAGAAGGTTTCCTGTCTCCCAGCAGCCACTCACACTGCAGGACAGAAAAAAAAACACACACTGTGAAGAACCAAGATTCCCAACTGTCACATTAATATCTTTATGAAGGTCAGAGTGCAGGATCAGTGTTCATAACATGGCACATTTTGATTTTTTTTTCTTAAATAAACTCATGAATATTCCTTGAAATCGATATTTTAAGTCCAGCATTGTTGAGTTTTGAATTGTTTTAGTGTCAATGGACGACCGTTCATATTTTTTACGAAACAAGGTTTCATGGTGGTCCACCGGAAGGGGAGGGACTTCGCCTCTCTCTACAACTTGCCATCAAAACAAAGAAAAGTGAAATCATGAAGTCAGTTGGCCAAAATAAAGAGCTATTTCTCAAATCTGGTACTGCCGTATTTTTTTCCAGGACTAGCTCTGCTTGCAAACACTACTGTCGAAGATGTGTAAACCTACCGCAGCATCCTGTTGGTTGTTATTCACCCTCAGAGCATCGACCACCTCCTTCTCATCGAACCCCATCTCCATCAATGCAATGACAGCCTGCAGAAATAAAAAAGAAAAAGACTCTGTGTTTAGTTGAAGAACATACACAGTCACAGTCCTATGGAGCCTGGCAGGTGTCTTGGGGAAACACACAATTTGTGTGCAGTGAAAGAAGAAGCTGGGAATAAGTGTTGCAACCACCAGTTTTGTTGGAAGATGGCATTTTGATCACTTTCCTATTTTTGGAGCTACTGGGGAGCAGTGTTCCTTCCAGAGGTACATTAAGCTCTACAATTAGGGAAATTAGAACAACGTGATATGAAAACCCCATGACTAAACCCACTAACACTTTCCATCCATGAGAGCACATTTCAATAATCTCTGTATCTAAAGCTGGAACTAAAACTAAAGGTTCCTTCAGCCCACTGTTGTCTGCATTTCAACCGCAGTGCAAAGACCTGCGAAGATTCAGCAAATTAGTCCACTGACGTATGAAAAAGCAACATGACATGGGACGAGGGCTGCTGGTGGGCGCAGGGATAAACACACTCAGCAGCCTGGAGTTCAGTGTGCTCGCCTGTTTCATCTAAAATAACATGATGGAGAAAAAAAAGTTAGGTTTTGTCTCACTGCGACGATATTTACTGATGCACCGTGGATGTAATAAATGAAATGCAGCGGAGGAAAATGAAAATAAGAGCATCTGTCTCCACAATTCCAGTCCTAAGTACCGTATGCTAGACTGTGCAGTTGCAGAAAGCAAGTCATTTCACAGTTATCACAGCTGCATCTGGTAAAAATTAATTCAAGATCTTGGAGCTGTCTTGCATCTGCTCTGTCTGTAGAATTTGATAAATAGCATCTTCCTACAAAATACAGAGTAATGGAAAGCTCCAAGCTGAGTTATATACAAGGAAGTACTAGTCAAAGCTCCGACAGGATAAAGCCACCCACTCTAGAGTCCGGTCTGAACTCCCGTTTCCTGCGGATCCTCTTGAAGATCTCTGTGAGCTCGTCCTGCCTGCTGCTCTCTTCTGTGCTCGACTGGCTGGAGAGGCTGCGGAGGAGGTTGGGACCGGAGGCTGACGCTGAGGCTGACGCTGAGGCTGAGGCTGAGGCTGAGGCTGTGGCTGAAGCTGAGGCTGAGGCTGAGGCTGAAGCTGAGGCTGAGGCTGAGGCTGAAGCTGAGGCTGAGGCTGAGGGGCCTGGTGTGGCGGCAGCTGTGGCGGCAGCCGTGGCTCCTGCTGCCCCAGAGGAGTCATTGCCAGGTATGGGCGCGTCTACGGTGGGGTCATCCACATGCTCGATAAGCCACTCCATCGCCTGGGTGACTGACATGCTGCAGAAAGAAAGGATGAGATGTGAAAAAAAGGGTCTCTTTTCAAGATAAATGCTGTAGACATAATCCAAATAGTTTGTCTCATCATCAGTTGTGAGTGATTTAACCGACTCCGACTTACTGGTTCAATCTCAGAGCTTTGATGGCTCTGCTCTCAGGGAAACCCATCTCAGTGAGCTGCTGAAGGGCTGTTTCATCCACTCGGTCCTCTTCATCTTCATCCAACATCGCTACAAGACACAGAAACACAAAGAGATCAGAGAACTGAAATGAAGGGTTGGGCAATATGTGTGAAATGTCTACAACAATAAACACCCAGATCTATTTTCCCAGCAACAACACATATCAAAATATGGCTCAGATATGTAAAGGAAATAATCTAAATGAGGTTCACTGCATTGAGCTCAATGGCAAAAATTAAAACAGTACATAAAGACAGAAAATATATCTCACTACCTCATTTTGTCAGAGAATAGAATATATATTTTTTCAATTTAGAGAAGAGGCTGAGTGATTCGCACTGTTGCTTCACAGCAGCCAGCTGTGGCCTTTCTGAATGGAGTTTGCATGTTATTCCAAACTCTGTCGGTAAACTTTGGGTGCTCAGGTTTCTGCTCACATGCCAACTAGAAACCCTGTGCTGCCCTTAGACGTCAATGTGTTTGTGTTGTAATACACAGCCGACTTGTCCAGGGTGTGCTGAGGTTAGCTACAGACCCCACAATCCTTTATAGGCATATCATAGAGCGTTAAAGGGGCAGTGTGTAGGTTTTGGTTGCATCTAGAACTGAGTACCCCTCCGCTCACTCCTCCCTTTCCAAGACTGCGGTAACGTGAGCCGCCGAGGTCAAAACCGTGGTAACGCCGTTCACCTCACTCAGAGGTCATCCTCACCATAATAACACTACTTTAGGAGCAACGTGTTGGATAGGGCTGACCCAAATGCTTCAAAGCTTCGACTGTGGCCATGGTATTCGACCTCCAAATAACTATTCGAATGCTTAGTTTTTTAAATCTTTTTATATTTTATATATAAGTATGTAATAATAATGTATAAATCCCCAAATGCTCATGAAATAAGGAATAATCCCACAACATTATTCATATTTAACATACATTATTATTAGTTATTTTCAGACAGATATCCCTCTTTGTTGTGTGTAGAGGTGCGTGTAGGTGTAGTAGTGCAGCAGCAGCACTGAAACGGGGGAGATGAAGACAGACAGACCGTAGAACATGTCAGCGTGCTGCACCGTGTTAATCCTCAAAGCTTCGAGTATCTTCAAATATTTCTCACTGCCCTGTCAGAGAACTACTACTACTGGCCTTCAGGTAATGTTAATATGTGGAAGGCTCTCTCTAGAGCCAGTGTTTGGTTTGTCTGTTCTGGGCTACAATAGAAACATGGCGGAGCAACATGGCGGACTTCATGATGAGGACCCGCTCCCTATGTAGATATAAACACTAAGGTAACGAAAACACACTGATTCATAGTTTCAGGTTATTATACACTAAAGAAAATATACCTATTAATAGTATTTTACATTTCTGTAGATCAACAATAGATCCCCCGAAATGGTACACACTGGCCCTTTAATAAATGGATATATTAATACATTTTTGCCCTGTTTTAACAAACAATGTCTTCTCCCGATCCTAACTTTCCTGACTTTGAAACAGTTTAGAGGGATTGTAAGCTTTACCATTGGCCTTTTTGAAAAGTTCAACAGCATCCGGGTTCAAGGCAAGAAGCTTCTGGGCAACTTCAATGAGAGAAACCAGGATTTTTCTTAGCTCCGTCTGAAACTGGAACAACACAAACACACAAAACGTAACATAAATCAATAACATCTTTACCACACTGCCAAATTTGTAATGGTATGAAAATTCAGCTGAATCCATTCCACCAAAAGCCTTACATCTCTGATGTTATGCTGGGTAACAGTGCGGTCAGTGTGGCGGGTGGACAGGTTGCCGGTGGCTTTCAGAATTGCATCTTTGTCTGGAGCCTTGTTATCTTGTTTCTTCTGTGACAAAAAGGCGACAAAGGGAGACGATTAAAAGCAGGCAAAATAAAGACACCACATTTGGCGCAGAATTTAAAAATATTGATAAAGAAATGCTTTCAGTTCAGTTTTAAGGAAATCATAAGTTGATTACCTTTTCATCTGTACTAACTTCTGCCATCTTGGGAGGCGTTGGTGGCGGTCTTTTCTTTATGAGCAGCAAAACCTCTACAACAGATATGAAACATGGTCAGACCGTGGAAAACAGTGTAGGGTTGTTGTCGGAATCCCCAAACTTGTCAAATAGGGTGTTACGTACCTTTATCTTTGAGATTTTCATCAGCGACAGTTTTAGTGTCTGTGAGGACTCTCTCTGTAGCAGCATGTATGAGTTTATGGTGGGTAAGTGTTTTGGGGTCTTCTAGACTTCCGTGCACATACTGTAAACCAAGAACAATGTAAAAGCATCTCAGAAATAAAAAGCAAACAATTTCAATTAATCATAAAGTCTAGAAAATGGTAAAAAAAAAAAAACATCTTCAAATTGTGTTTTTAGTTGTTTGACAAACAGGGCAAAACCTGAAAGTATAAATATCAGGGCTGTCGGAGTTAACACGATAATAACACGTTAACGTGTTCGCTTTAACGCCACCTGCAATTTTTAGATTGTAGTTGGCTCAGTTTTAAAGCTAGAAAGAAGATGCTGGTATCATATGAAACTAGAAAACCTATGGAATCCATTGGTACCATGTCATACTAGCTTGGCGCAAAAGAGGCTAAATAACGCTCCAAACTTACACTAAATTTTGAAGAAGAAAAACTGGTATGGCCATTTTCAAAAAGGTCCCCTGACCTCTGACCTCAAGATATGTGAATGAAAATGGGTTCTATGGGTACCCACAAGTCTCAGCTTTACAGACATGCCCACTTTATGATAATCACATCCAGTTTTGGGACAAGTCATAGTCAAGTCAGCACACTGACACACTGACAGCTGTAGCTGCCTGTTGGGCTTGAGTTCGCCGTGTTATACTTTTAGCATATTTTCTATGCTAAATGCAGTACCTGAGAGGGTTTCTGGACAATATTTGTCAAAGTTTTTCTGTTGTTAATTGATTTCCAATAATAAATATATACATACATTTGCACAAAGCAAGCATATTTGCCCACTCCCATGTTGATAAGAGTATTAAATACTTCTCATCTCATCATATCATTGTAAATTAAAAATCCATTGGTCAGACAAAAACAAAACATTTGAAAACCTAACCTGGGACTCCAGTGACAAGTAGTTTTATGTTTTATAGAGTAAACTATTACTTTAAAAGGCACTTAATCAACTAGTTGATTCAGCACTAAAAGGTAGATGGAATAAAATAGTTAAGAAAAGCCTGTAACATGATAATAAACTTCATCATGATGTCTGTGCCCATGTGTGTGATGTTACACAACATTGTGTCATTGAATCTGTACATTTCCCCATGTTGTCATGAGAAACAAACATTAGACTATCACTTGAGGTTATGCTATAGGCCATAGAAGGAGAAGTGTAATAATAGACAGTAAAGCAGCATGGCTCTCAGGCTAGCCACTGGGCAAAAGGGGGCAGGTTGTTAGCTGTGCTCTCACTGCAGCCTGAGTGAGCCTGAAACAGAGCTACACTTCTGCACCAAATGTGAGAAATATAAAAACATCAGGGAAATATATTTTTAAAAAAAATGAATTTAAGAACTAAAGGTTTTCTACAGCTCTCAGATGAAGATAAATGATCCGTCCTACTGCTACTAGGAGCTTTGAGCTGGAACAAAGTCTGTCTGTGGAACAAACTGCCTCTCCACATCAGATCTGCTCCCTCTACAGAGTGTTTCAAAGCACAGCTTAAGACCCACCTCTTTTCTTTGGCTTTTGAATGTACTTGAATTGTGATGACTAATTGGCCTTTTATAATGCTCATTATAACAGTCTTTTACTCATGGATTTTAACTTGTTTCTGTCTGTGGATGTGTGAGATTTTGTTGTCTGCTCTGTTGACCTGTTTTTATTCTGCCTATGTCTGTAAAGCACTTTGGTCAGCTCATGTTGTTTTAAATGTGCTATAGAAATAAATTTGACTTGACTTGACTTGCTGCCTGCCATACACTGAGGGACAGGGACATAAATTGAGGGACAGGGACATAAACTGAGGGACATGGACAGCTGTCTGCACCTTGTTGTTGTTTGATTGTTTGTTAATTTGCTTCGTTTCCTGTTGATATCGTTGTTCCAATTGATTGATTGAAAATTATTTTATTTTATTGATGTTAATGAAATGTAACTATTGTACATTTTCATCATTTGAATATGCTTTGGCAATATGTATAATGCCAATAAAGCCATTTGAAAATAGAGATGTGGGGGCAGCCAACCTGCTAAATTATAAATAGCAAGGTCTACCCAGTTACTATAAATACAAAGCCAGTGACACTGACACTGACAGTTTATACACAGAGAGGGGGTATGGTGGACTCACAAACACCCCCCAGGCAGAGGAGTGACAAGACAAGACACAAGACATAAACAACAACCCCCCAAAAACACCTACATGTTTCAAGCACTTCTCCTTCAGTTTCTCCACAGTGGTGTCTTCAGTGACCTCCTCCAGCCACTCAGCGCCGTCCATGGTGCAGATGTGTATTTTCAACACTTTCCCTGCGAATATCTTCTCCTCCTGGACGAACATAGCTGCAGCAATAGAGAGTTAAAGAGTACCAGTCCAGTCCAGTGACGTTAGCTTAGCCTAGCAGCGGTTGCTATGAGAGCTAGCGTGCTAACGTTAGCTCCCAGCTAGCCCCGTCGTTTCGTTCAGTAGATAAATCCGCCGACAACACAGCAACGATTAGCTGAGGGCCATCTTCGTGTTTCTCCGCCAGTTTTCGCTGCGGTGGCAACCCGATTAAAATGTTCAGTGACCACCAAGTTGTTTATTATTCCCAGCGAACACAACAAGCAGCCAAGCCAGCCAGCAAGTACCCTATTTTTACTGTAATGTTTGAACTTTGAACTTCAACGGTGCTCTACGACCCCGGTGCATCATGGGAGTCGTAGTTCTTTTTTGAGTCCAAGGCTATTTCCATGGATAAAAACACACTAATGATAAGACCAATAACAAGTGCAATGTCAGCATCTAAGATATTTCCTTCAGACCTCCAGAGACCCCAGACCTCCAGGGACCTCCAGAGCCCCAGGCCTCCAGGAACCCCAGACCTCCAGGAACCCCAGACCTCCAGGGGCCCCAGATGTACCTGGCTCACTGTGTGTCAACTAGAAATATGATTTTGTCAATGAAATATGTGATTAACGATTTCTCATAATTATACACAATATTTTTTGGACAATGTCTAACCTTATAGATTAAATTGAGCCACATTTTGACTGTTTTGAGTGCTTTCTTTCTTTTAGACTAGTCCACTAGTCTAAGTTTAAACTTCTGTTTAAATGTCAGGGAAAGCATCAATCCAAAACCCAAAGATATTCAGCTAAAATGATTTAAAAGAGAGATGAACAGAAACTCCTCATACCATTCACGTGCATTCCCCCAGACATCTAGGAACCCCAGACCTCCAGGGACCCCAGACCTCCAGGAATATGCACCACTACAGCACAATATCACCTGACACAATAAGGACCATTATCGTTAATCTGACTTTAAAAACACACTAATAATAAGGCTAACAACAAGTGCAATGTCAGCATCTAAAATATTCCCTTAACCTGTGATAAGCAAGGATGGATTACCATTCACCTGCATTTCCCCAGACCTCCAGGAACCCCAGACCCCCAGGGACCCCAGACCTCCAGGAACCCCAGACCTCCAGGTACCCCAGACCTCCAGGGAGGTTTAATAAATTTGTTTTAACGCCAATAATTTCTTTAACACATTAACGCAACTTGTGAAAAACTAATTTTTAAAGCTAGAGTGAAGATACTGGTATCATATGAAACTAAAAACCTAAGGAATCCATTGGTACCTACCGTCATACTAGCTCGTTGCAAAGGAGGTTAAATAACGCTCCAAACTTACGCTAAATGTTGATGAGGAAAAACTGGTATGGCCATTTACAAAGGGATCCCTTGACCTCTGGCTTCAATATATGTGAATGTCCCTTAACCTGTGATAAGCAAGGATGGATTACCATTCACCTGCAGTCCCCAGACCTCCAGGAACCCCAGACCTCCAGGAATACGCACCACTACAGCACAATATCAACTGACACAATAAGGACCATTATCGTTAATCTGACAAGTATTTTCTTAATTAATCTATTAATAAATCGGTCTAAAAGAAATGTCAGAAAATAGTGATAAATGTCCATCACAATTTCCTGAAGTCTGAAATATCTTCAAATGTCTTGTTTTGTTTTTGAGCAACAATCCAAAACCCAAAGATATTCAGCTTAAATGATATAAAAGAGAGATGAACAGAAATTCCTCAGACTTTTTGTCACATTTGCAATAAAAAATAAGAGCTTTATTGTGCCGTAAGATTACCTGATGTTGAGGCCATATGTTGAAAGGGGGACCTGGGTCAAAACAGCTGAGTTTAGTGCTTATATGTTGCATATTTTATGTGTTTAATCAAATTTCTAATTTCCACAAAGCAAATGTGGAGTCAGATAAGTGTTCTAGCCTAGAAAAGCTGTACACCAAGCACAGAAACAGTTATGAACTGGGGATTACTTTGGATCCAGTAAATCTTTTTCTTACCCTGGTAGGTTAATCTGGCCATGGCAATAAGTCATTGCAAAGATCGCTCTATTTAGTTTTGGCTTTTACCCGTTTCCACAATATACACAAGCTGCAGAAACGGTGCTGGTGGACCTTTCATTTAGGTGAGTTAATTTAGATTTTTAAAGCTAATAATTACCCCCACTAGAGGGAGACACACTAAGTGAAATATTTGGCTGCTTCAGCAAATGTAAAAAAATGAGATGTGTATGAAGTGTATGAAGAGAAAGGTCACTTTAATTTTTAATAATAATAAATAAAAAAAACACTATCAATTGCAGCCAGGAAATATCAAAGGCCCCTGTTTATATACTGTGGTTATTGAACTAGATGTATACTTATTCAGCTTGTTTCACACAGTGTGTATAGAAGAAATTGAGATCTTCTACAGTAATTTAAAGAAAACAAAAGACAGTTCTCATAAGTTTAAGACACACAAGTGCCCTTTATTATAACAAGAAACATTTTTACAGATTGAAAATGAAAAGGGGAAATACATTTCTTGCAAATTATAACTGTATAAGAGGAAAGAAACATATTGCAGATATTATAATTTCACTACAACCTAATGTTTTTAAAAACAAATTATAAC
The DNA here is from genome assembly GCF_043250625.1 of Sebastes fasciatus. NCBI lineage: Eukaryota > Metazoa > Chordata > Actinopteri > Perciformes > Sebastidae > Sebastes > Sebastes fasciatus. The sequence goes on from NC_133800.1 coordinate 29,166,863, forward strand.
ATTTTGCAAACTATACCAGGGAGCGTCTCAAAACGTCGACAACTTAGCCAACAGTTTTTCCGTTTAACCGAAGTGTAACAAAAACATTTAATAATAATATGCACAAATGGTTGCCTCAGTGGATTTTTATGTGTTACAGAACAGTAAATAAATATGAATTTATAAAACCTCAATATTTATGTTTTTCCTTTTTTTATGAGAAAAATGTCTCCTAACAATATATCGTATCTATTTGTATATAGTTCAAATTTATTTATGCATAAGGGACAGTTAAAATACAAAATATATATTCTGTTCTGTTTGACATTTTAGAGGCTGTTGACTGGCAGCGAGACCTATCAAAATTGCATGCTTAAGACATCAGATTTCTTAAACAAAATCTTGCTTACGAGGGAAATGCATAACATATTTACAAAAGGAGGAACACAGCCATAGGCTCAAACTAATAGGAGGGAGAGGGGACATGAAGTTTCCTTTTCCCTCTGGACAACAACATACACTTGTCTGTGACCGACGGGCCAGTTCTCAAACACCAACAGATACTCGAGCCAATCTCCAAGACGGCCGTATACTGTACAACATATCACATCTCCACCACATCTCTACGTATGAACGCAGTCAAATCTAGAGGCGCAACATAACGTCGTTCCATTGATTCAAGAAATGTACACAACTGTAGAGAGCGTAACTAAGCATCACATGATATTTAAAAAAAAAAGGGGGAAATTGTGAAAACATACAGGACATGTGTTCTGTTAACATTCACAACTTGTTTATCATCGACTGACTGACTAGAATATTTCCACAACAAATTGAAATAACACTGAAACTTAAAAATGTGCTATATAAAATGCCCCATAATCACAAGTTTATTTATAAACAAGATTATACAAAAAAAACAAAAATATAAACAAAGATTGAGAAATCATATGAAAAAACAAAAAGGCAAAGACTAAAAGTCCTTAAGGAAATAAATACCCAGTGTGTATGCTGCGGCTTCACTGCAGAAAAGAAATGCTAAAAGAAAAGAGGACTTTCTCCGACCCAGCACCATTGGATCCCCGAAATTTCTGTAAGCAGGCAATGCGTATAAATAAGGCATTAATAAATAAAAAGAATGGATGAAACGCAGGTGTTGCTGTTAGTATAAAAGCATATAAAAAATGTCCTATTAAATCGTGTTTACAGCTTTGCCCTTTTTCTTTTTTTTTTTTTCCCACAAAGAGTGCCTTTTTTATAAAAAAATATACAGCAGCTCGTCTGGGCGTAAAGATACAAGCGTTTTATTTAAACTGTTCCGGTATATGTCCGATCTGAGACTGCATGCTCGTCGGTGGACTTGAAATGCCCTCTGACCAGTCGGACATGTTGGAATGAGGAGATGAGCTCGACCACTGGTCGGGGGAGCCGGGGGAGGGGGTCAGAAAGGGGTGGTCGGGCACCTGGACCTGATGGTTTGGGGTGTTGTCCATGGGGCCTGAATAGCTGTGCTGGGAGGGTGGGGTGAGGAACTGGGTGCTGGGCATTGACTGGCTGATGGAGGAGGGCATGATCTGGGTCTCCTGCGGCAGGATGGTGTGGATGGGCATGCTGGAGTTGCCGGTGCCCTGCTGGAGCTCCGGGGAACTGAGCTCCGCGCTGATGAAGTTCTGGCTGTTGGTCGTGTTTGAGTTCTGGTGCTGCAGCTGGATGCTCTGTTGCTGCTGCTGCTGCTGCTGCTGCTGGAGCTGCTGCAGGTTCTGCATCTGCTGCATCTGCTGCTGCTGCATGATGTGCGGCTGTGGACCCAGTCTGGCATTCTGGATCCCCTGGTAGGCGATCAACTGAGACAGGCTGGTGGCTGGGTGGCCGTTGTGGAGGGAGGTCATCATGCCGTGCTGCAGACCTCCCTGACCGCCAGGCGCTCCTCTCATGGGGTTGAACTGGCCCGGCTGGCCCATGCTGCCGTGCATCCTGGACAGCCAATCGCACTGGCCGTTCATGGCGCCCGGGCCGCCGGAGCCAGACACGGGCAGATGGGTGAGACGGGGAGGCAGCGGGTCGAACTGCATCCGAGCCAGCTCCTGTTTGTTTGGCATCACCATGTGGCTCACAGACAGGTGTGGATCAGACATACCCTGCAGGTGGTTCAGGGACACAGACGGCGACTGCTGGAAAGGTGAGGTCATCATGGGCGGCGAGGCCACATCAGAGACGTAGCCGTGTGGAGACTCCAACGAGTCGACTGGTGACAGCACACCTGAGCTGTCCAGGAGGTTCCCGGACTTCCCGTCCTGCGAGTTTTTCTTCTTCACCTTCATGTCTTTGCCGTCCTTGCAGCCGATGCCCTTGGCGCTGGGCTTGCGTGCCTTCTTGCCCTGGCCTTGAGGCTGGGGCTGCTTCATGCCCAGGTAGCCGTTGGGCGAGCAGAGAGGCGGCGACAACGTGGTGCCGAGTGACCCTCCGTGCATGTGAGGACTCCGTACCAGGTTGTAATCGTCCATCAGCCGCACGATGTCGTGATGCATCCTCTCCTGTGCAATGTCTCTGGGCAGCCGGTCCATGTGGTCGGTTATTTCTCTGTTGGCGTAGTTGTCCAGTAAGACCTTGGCGGTCTCGTAGCTTCCTTCCCTGGCAGCCAAGAATAGAGGGGTTTCCTCCTGAGGCAGACAGAAAGGAGACGACACGGTTAAAGACATTCACAGGAATGTTGTTCTAGAAAGATGCTTCACTATTGTTCTACAGAACTAAGAGCAGGAAGAGACGGCTTGCTTTTTTTACCTTGTTGTTTTGCATGTCCTTGTTGGCGCTGTTCTTCAGGAGCACAATTACAGCCTCCACATTATTTACTGCTGCGGCCCAATGTAGGGCTGATTTACCTGAAGAGACAAAAACAGTGTTATTAGTTATGAAGTGTTCTTTTGATGCATTCAAGGCTCTTTGCATCCAACACTAAATTGCATTTATTTGTTAGGCTCATTAAAGGTCCCATATTATGCCTATTTTCAGGTTCATACTTGTTATTTATGTTTCTACTAGAACATGTTTACATGCTGTAATGTTAAAAAAAAACTTTATTTTCATCATACTGTCTGCCTGAATATGCCTTTATTTACCCTCTGTCTGACACGCTTATCAACGGAATTGCAACAGAATTGCGTTGCTAGGCAACATACATTGGGTCCATGTTTACGTCCTGTCAGCTGATGTCATTGGCTTCGTCCGAAATCCCATACTATGCACAACATACTTATGTGTGAATAAACAGCAGTATGTCTCTTTCTGGGCACACTGAGCAGTAATTTACGTTGTCACTTCCTGAGAGCCTCCTTGCTACAGTTTGAGAGAATCAGGTTATGGAAGTTCATTTTTCGGCACATAATAAGTTAATATATTGCCAATATAACGCCAAGCATATCATGTACACGACTTCCCATGTCGTAAACATGAGCTCATGAGTTTCATTTGAAGGCACCAATACACTGCAACTGGAAAAAAAACTGTGACACAATCATAATGTTTACATTCAAAACTGTGAAATGGTCTATATATTGTATATTTGTGACATCACAAAATTACAGAAATCCTGACGGCTTGTTTCAAAGGCTCACTTTCTCAATACGGGCTGTGTTTTACTCCATGGATTGAGTGTTTTGATACTTTAACAGTATTTATATAGCACTTAAACCTGCTTTATAATAAAAAAAAGACATGAAAATCTCACTTTTTACAATATGGGACCTTTAAAGTGGCATAAAAGAGAGAAACGTTACCGAAATCATCGATTGCGTTGACGTCAGCGTGGCAGTTTATGAGCTCCTCCACCATGCCCTCCACAGCCAGCCTGGCAGCCAAGATCAGGGGTGTAGTGCCGTCATGCATGCGGGCATCCAAGTCTGTGGCGCGGTTCCTTATCAGAATCTACAGAGACATACAATAAACGTGAATCCATTGGCATAATCAAAATGTCATACTTCAGAGGTTGACTCAAATTAAAACCTCTGGTAATTCTGATCTACAATAGCAAGCATCTTATTTGACAGCTATCATTTCAGGGCTGCTACTATTGACTGCGAACTGACTCATTTATCATTTTTCGAATCAGAAAATAGTAAAATGACTGAATGTTTTAGAAAATATCGACACACTTGAGTATCGCGATATTACAAAAGGTAGTGCTATGATGTTGGATGTCCCTTAAAGGGACTGTGATGAATGCAAATGCAGATTCCGCTCTTCTGATTGCATAAAAAGTAAAGATTTTATGATATGGCGCTGTGTTCTTTATACTATGACAGTTTTCCTAAAATTAGATTTAAAAAAAATCTAAATGTATCGCAATATGTTGAATGGTAACCCCTGTATCATGATACGTGTTGTGTTGCCAGATTCTTGCCAATACAGAGCCCTAGATCTTAAACCCAAAGTTATTCAATTAACAGAAATATAAAACAAAGAAAAGCAGCAAATCCTCACATTGAAGAAGTTGGAAATGTTTGATGAATTGTGATTGACTGATAAATCGACTCATCCTTTTTTAATTTTAGTATTAATACTTTAACTATTCCACTTAGGAAATCAATGTGTCATATGAGGACCCACCTGGAACACCCCCTGGGCGTCAGCTGCCACCGCAGCGTGCAGCGGCGTCCTGCCCATGTTGTCCTGGACGTTGGCGTCGGCGCTGGCCTCCAGCAGGCGTTTGGCGGCGTCAGAGCGAGCGTAGCGGGCGGCCAGGTGAAGAGCGGTTTCACCTGTGCGGTCGGTCTGGTTGTGAAGGTTGGCGCCCTGGTAGATGAAGTCGTTGATCACGTTGGCGGAGGCGTCCTCCTCTTCCTCGCTGTTGCCTGTTTCTAAACCTCCACCGCTGCAGGATGCGATCATCAGCGGCGTGAATCCATCTGGACGGAGGAGGGAGAAGGAGAGGGTATATGAAAGAAGGTAACAGACTGCATAGTCAGCACAGCACAGGCCCAGGAACTGCTGCAGCACTTCAAAGCAGCAGGCGGATCAAAACAAAGCAACAAACAAATCGAATGTGGATTTGACACTTTTGGCTGAGTTGAATCATCGCAGCGCTCCGCTTTCGATAACGGATTCTGATCAAGGCCTCGGAACCGGAGAAGCTTCAGAAGGAGAGCGAAGCTAGGGGGATAGAGGCCGGGGCTCGCTAAAGCTCGGCTGCTGCTGCAAAAAAAACCAAGCATTAATATCTAGCTGTGAGAGGCAGCTCAGTCAGTCGACTTGAAGAGGTTTTCTCCTCTTCAAAAGGATAGCAAGCCCCAGATCTCACAGATTTTAGTCGATTCAAGCGCATCGATCCACAACGGGGGAAAAAGTGTGCTCTCAAGTTGTTAACCCTGGTACTTTGATTTTTCATAGCTTTCCTTCAGGGAATTTGGCACTTACTACAAAATTGGGTTTTTGCATTTGATGCCTTCATTGGTTTTTGTAATGTGGAATAGAAAAAGGCCCATTACTGGTCAAATGATTAATCTGATCAGGAATCAGTGTTTTCCCCGAGGCGCCTGGCTTCGTCGGCTGCTTTGAAGAAGATCCTTTACCCTGTGGACACGGGGCTTTAGCTACTCCTACATGCCCGATTACACACACACACACACACACACACACACACACACACACACACACACACACACACACACACACACACACACTAGAAATGTGAAACGTTCGCTCAGAAAAGGCATGAATCAATCCAGACACACACACACACACGCATGCATTCATGCACATACTAGAAAGCTGAAATGTTTGCTCAGAAAATGTGTGAATCAAGTCACACAAACACAAACACACTACTAGAAATGCTCGTGCTATAAAAAAATAAGCTTGTTGTGACCCCTTAAAACAAAGCAAACTAACCCGTCTAACAACTTATGACCTTTTGTGCACATAAGTTGGTAAGGAGTCAACTTAATTATTTGAATTATTGAAGGGATCCTATTCATTTTCTAGTCTCTTCTTATTTATTTATTTATTTATTTTGTCTAAGTGTTTTCTTCATTTTTTGTGAGGTTATATTGTCATCTCATCATGTTTCTTATGTGTATTTTTCCTGTATAAAATAAATAAAAAATATATATATAAATATATTTTTTAAAAGTTGTGAGCAGTTCTACCAAAATGTTTTTTTTCTTTTTCAAATTGTTTCATTTGAAGCATTTTTAGAGGTCTGAAGAGAGGAAACTATCCAGTACTTCACAAGAAAAAAACAACAATAAGTCAAAAATAATATAATAGAGCTAATTTTGTGTAACAGAAATCAATTTAGTTTCTTTCTTAAACCTTTAATTGTCATGAATAGGACCCAATTTCTTCTAAAAAGTGATTCCATACATATGTTCCCACACAATTAAAGCTAGGCTGACATATTAAACCATGACATTTTATCTTTAATAAGATCTTGGAATATGTTTTGTCCTTTATAAAGACAGCCGAGTCATCCAGAATGAAAATGAACCAAAACAGGGCTGCAACTAATCGATTAGTTGTTTGGTCTATAAAATGTCAGAAAATGGTGCCCAAGATGACGTCCTCAAATGTCTCGTTTTGTCCACAACTCAAATATTAAAAAAAATTACTCAAACCGATTAATCGATTATCAAAATAGTTGGCGATTAATTTAATAGTTTACAACTAATAAATTAACAAAATGAGTTCCACATCCACTGATTCAGTCTTCATGCGTTGGAACAGAGCTCCCTCCAATTGTCTTATTAGTAAGTGTTCAGTCACCCACCTGGTCCCCGGACGTTGACATCCATGCAGTCGTTCTCAATCTCGCCCTGAGGGGGTGTGGGAGCGATGGAGGGGATGCGCAGGTCAGCGGCGTCCAGGTGCTGCTGCGTCCACTGGCGGTGGTCCGTCTGGTCGTCCACCTCCAGTATAGCCTGCTCGTCAAACTGCTAAAACGGGGACAGCAAGAGGTTAGGCAACTGAAACTGAGCATGAGGGTTTAAATCACATCACAATATAACAACTTAATTTTAACACAGATGACAAAATTACTCTAAAACTGTCTTCAGAAAATGTTTAAATGCACAATAAAGTCACTTTCCAATCCCACATATGGAATTTTAAAATTCAAGTTTTTGTAAGAAATTGTTGCTCTAGTTGAATAAAAAAAAAAAATCCAAAATCCTCCGTTGGTGTGTAATATTTCCGTTTCCTTACCCTGAAGCGTTTTGCATCCGAAGGCTCGTCTTCTCCCCATTCACTCTGGGGGTCATCCATGAGTGAAATGTCCGAGGTGTTTTTCAGTGGCCTGTGATGAAGCAGAAAACCCAGTTAAAATCCATGTTCTCAGCTGCTTCCATCCCATCTGAGCTTCTCACCATTAATGGTGCAGCAATGCCGAAAAACAAAAGCATTGATTAAATCCACACCCCACCCATCTGCCCCCAACAAGTCAATTAATGCGCACCTAAACCTGCGATATCATTATCATTAATGATCCACGCAAAACCCCCCCTTCCCCAAATTTGACTGATGACCAGTTACACCCATTTTGACCATCAGAACTGGCCCTTCACCTGACCCGCAGAGAAACAGGCACCCGATGACACCGAGTGAATAAACGGAAACTTACTTTAATCCCACGGAATCCTCTCCGACAGGCTCGCGTCTCTTCTTCTTGCTGGTGTCTGTGGTCTTGAAGCCCTCGGGGAGCCAGAGGCGCCCGTGCTCATGGCGCCGCTTTCGGGCAGCCACCATCCCCACTCCGAGGAAGGCCAGCATCCCGATGCCGCCCAGGACCAAGTAGATTGGGTAGAGGTCCTGCGAAGTCTTGCCTTCCACACCGCCTGGCAGGAAAAGGGACGACATGGTCAAGACGGGGCCGGGGCGAACGGAACGTGGACCGACGCAGGATAGACCAGCACACCCAGGATCCGCCTGAGTGTTCTTTGGCTCTTCCTCGCCCCGTTGTTCCCACTCCAGAACGCACCGCAACCGGCAGCGAGTGCCAGAAACTGACTGACGATCCTCACCGTTTGTAAAGCTAGCTTCCACTATCTATTCAGTAATAATCAGAATTGCTAACCGCTTTTCATCAAAAAAGAAAAAAAAGGATGGGGCGTGATAAAAAAAAAAAAAAGAAACACCAGCACCTCCTCTCTCCCTTTTCAACCCAGAGTACCAAGAGACAACTTTACCATTTCTTCTTTAAGAGAAAAAAAGGAGGGGGATTAATGAACTTCAAATTACTGCACGCGCTTTAAGCTGTAAAGACGAAGGATTTATTAGGATTTTCGAGATAACAAAGACTCCCAACTTCTAGCACACTCCCGATCAATTTTTCCCCTTCTCTTTTTTTTTCCACTAACGATTTTGAAATGATAAACTCCCCCAACCTAAACCCTCAGAGATGCATTAAGTCCTGGTATTACATTCAGCGAGGTGAAGGTTGCAGCAGCCCCTCACACTGCGGGATGAAGTGTGTGTGCGTGCATGAGAGAGTGTGTTATCTGTGGACGTATATGTGTACATGTCTGTGAAAGGGAGAGAGACAGACTCGGAGATGTGAGTGTTATATTGTGTGAGTGGTAGGGGTGGGGGGGGGGTGGGGGGGGGGTGGGGGGTGGGGGTGGGGGGGGGGGGGGGGGGGGGGGGGTTGGAGGAGTTGATTTGCAGCAATTAACCGTTTTGGAGCCTGAAGCCAGTGGATTTACACACACAGGGAAGGATTGATTGTTTAGGCCATGAGATTCACAATTGCATTTGTTCGCCGCTGCATAACAAATACACAATCAAAGAGCAGTAGGGTTAGGACCCGATCAGAGGGCGCGGCGGATACTTCCAGTTAGAGTGTGTGTGTGTGGAAGAGCACGTGTCTTATCCACTTGTAACATAATGTGTGGACAGTAGAGGAAGGCCTTAACCCATTAAAACTCTGCTATTCTGTCTTTCGGAGGTTGTAGCAGTCTTCAAGGTATTGGGAATATACTGATATCACATGAAACTAGAAAACCAAAGAATCCATTGGTACCAACTATGTCATACTAGTTTGTCATGAACATCGCTAAATAACACTATGAAGTTATGCTAAATTTTGGTGAGGAAAAAGCAGCCTGGCGAATTTCAAAGGGGTCCCTTGACATCTGACCTCAAGATATGTGAATGAAAATGGGTTCTATGGGTACCCACGAGTCTCCCCTTTACAGACATGCACACTTTCTGATAATCACATGCAGTTTGGGGCAAAAAACATGCAGTTTCTTGCATGCTGTAGAAATGTGTTATTTTCACATATTCTAAAATGGTGTATTTGAATATTTCTGCATACTGGGGTTTTCTTTGATTCATGCAGCCTTGTATGGGATGTACTCACTATAAACAGCTTCAATGGTGTAGGGAACATCCAGCTTGCCGCTGGAAGCCAAAGCCCCGAGGAAGGCTGCAGCATCGTTGGTGCTCTGGAAACACTCGCTGGACTGCTGGAAGCACTGACGGTTGTCCACCTCCAGATGGACGACTGAACTATAGAGAGAAAAGACAGCACATACAGAGTCAAATGCCGGTCCATTGTGAAATCTTGTAAACTGAATCATTAAAAAGTGTATTACAGTTAAATAATGAAATTGAATATTCTTGCTCACCCCACTATCTGTAAGTGATCCAGCTCCCTCCTTGCTCTCCTGCTCCCGTCTGCCACGTCAAACAGGCTCCTCTTCACCACACTCAGCACCTTGCCAGGAACCTCTGACCACGAATCCACCGAGCGCTTAATGTTGTACTTCTTCAGCTCGTGTTCGTTCCCGTAGTACGGGTATACCATCGTCTCGCCCTTGGCGTCCTTCCTGAATATCACGTTGGTGCGGAGGAGGCGGCTCAGCTCGCGCAGGAAGCCGAAGGAGTTGTTGAGGAGCTGCTCTGGGGTGATGTGGACCACCAGGACCAGCTGGCCCACGGCGAGCTTCTCGGGCATGTTGTTGGCGCAGTCCAAGCCGTCCCACTCGCACTCGGCGTTGTTGCAGCCCTGGTCGCAGTGGCCATCGGCGTAGTGGTCCTTGCAGTACTGGTCATACAGAGGACTGAAGGAAAAAGGTTAAGTTAGGGGTATGGCAATAGAAATTAATTAAATTCTCATTTGAATCTTGTCTGATTTATAGATATAAACACTCACTTGCACTGTCCCTCCAGATTCTGGCAGTCAAACCCGTCGTAGAGACATCCAGCGTTGTCACACTGCGAGTCGCACTTCCCATCGTTGAAGTAGCGCCAGCACTGCAGCGCGGCCGAGCAGTTCTTCCACGGGTCGTCGAAGTTGAGCGAGCAGTCGCCGTTGTCCCAGCCGCACGCGTGGTTGTTACAGAGCACGTCGCAGTACTTGTTGTGCTTAGCCACCTCGCACAGCGAGATGTTGCAGGTGACGTCCACCTCCGACGGCGGCAGGATGTCGTGGCCGAATCCTCCCGGGAAGCTGTAATCCAGGATGTGGCAGCGGAGGCCGTTGAAGTTCGTGGGGCAGACGCAGTGGTAGTATGGCGCCTCGGAGGTGTATTCACACGTGCCGCCATTGTAGCAGGGGTTGGAATTACAGGGGCTGTCGGTGGGATACTGGCACTCGGGCCCAGTGAACGCCGCGGTGCATAGACACTTGGGACTCTTGTTGCCGGAGATGCAGGTGCCTCCATTGCGGCAGTGGAGGCTGCCGCAGGCCTGGGCATCATATTCACATGTGGAGCCAGTAAAGCCCTGGACAAGAAAAAAACAGTTGAATTAGGATTACAATTTTATTTTACCAAATACTCCAGAGCTCAATATTTTAATAAAAATCTTTTATGCATACCTCCTATGTGAGGATGTAGTTTGTGGTGCACGGGCATAAGTAAAATAATATAAAACTCCTCTAATGACAAAACATCTTATTAGAAAATCATGAATAAAATATATACAAAGTGTGAGGCTGGTTATGGTTTAGAGATCTTGTGTTTTTCCTTATGTTGGCTAGAACATTTTGTAAGTGAAGTTATACAAGTAATACTATTATTTTTTTATTCTTATTGTTGTCATGATTATTATTACCGTTTTTTTTTTTTTTAAATCATAATTATTGTTTTTTTATTATGTATTTATTTATAATATATAATATTAATTTTATTATTCATTATTTATTTAATTTTTTTATTGTGCATTTATTTATTTATTTTTAAAAGATGTCAGTTAGGCCTCAGGGAATAAAAGAGTGACCCCAGTCTCTCATCCTCTATAGTTAAAGGATTAAAGTAAGGTTAGAGTAAGGGATCTAGATCTACAAAGATCTGTGTGTGTACGTGTGTGTGTGTGTGTGTGTGTGTGTGTGTGTGTGTGTGTGTGTGTGTGCAGGAGTGTGTAGGGACTCACAGGAGGACATTTGCAGATGAAGCCGTATGGGGTGTTACCGGCTACAGCGCAGGTTCCTCCATTGCGACACGGTTTTCCCTTACAGCCATCAAACACGGTGTCACAGCGTTGACCTACAGAGGAGTTCAGACACAAACATTGTTAATCTTAATGTGCTAATACTTTGTTTAAAGAGTATTTGGGCTGTCCTCAACCAAATAAATTCTTAGTCGACTAACACTTGATGAGTGGATTTAATCAACGGATCTATAAAAGTGAGTTTCTCCACAAAGAATTACACAAAAGCACCACTTTAAATATTGTGTTTACGAGAGATGTGCTCATTAAGTTTCTTGGAAATAAGTCATTCAGCATGAAAAAAGTAAAAAAAACGACTATTCGATTAAAGAAATCTTAGTGGGCTAAGACCAAAACGACAGATTAGTCGACTAAGAGGGGCAGCCCTAAAAAATATCCTCATATTTTCCACCGAGATTTCAGTTTAGGGCGGCAACTTTTAATTATTTATTTATCTGTTGACTATATTCTCGATTAATTGTTTGGACCAATAAAATTAAATTCAATCTACTATCACATAAAACAAAGAAAAGCAGCAAAATTCTCACATTTAAGAAGCTGGAAACAAAGAATATTTGGTATTACTGTAAGCGATTAGTCAATTATTACTCAGAAATGGACTGAGAAGCCTATTTCTCCCTCTTCCCTTCTCTAAACTGACTCTAAATGTCTGACAAGCTTCCCCTCTGAGCGGCTGCGTACCTGTGTATCCTGTGCGACAGTCGCAGCGGTAGTTATTGGTGAGCTGGATGCAGCTGTGCGTGCCCGGCGGGTCACAGGGGTTGGACAGACACTCGTTGACGTCTCCCTCACAGCGCTCCCCTACGTATCCTGCAGAGCAGATGCAGTGGTAGCCTCCGACTCGGTCCACGCACTTCCCTTTGTTGAAACACTTGGGCTCGTTGGTGACGGGGTCGGTGAACGGGTTGCAGTCGTCGATGTTGATCTCACAGTGCACACCTGAGGGAGGGGAATCAAGTAATGTCAGCTTTCAGTAGTTCAGAAAAAGGGAAAATTGTACTCCTTCATGTTTTTTCAACATTCCTTATCATACAGGTAATTCCTACATATCCCAGAATGACATTCAACAACCCTGAAAACATTTAAGAGGGCTCCATGCATAACTGCCTGATCTAAAGCCACAGAAACAAAACAATAGTGGAGGAAAAAAACTGCCTCATAATTTTCTTAAAAATGAAAAACATCTCATGTCTGCATTGCATTATGGTCCATTGAGGGTAAAGTCAATGGGAAAACTCACATTTCTGCCTCTTATATGATTCTTTCTCTCTGTGTGATTGCAGTCTGATGGTGTAGCAAAGTAAGTGCTCGTCATTTTTGCTTTTAATAAAAAAAATATTACAAAAAATGTATAATATTATAATAAATCTATAATACAATAATTCAGGTGAAAATTTGATTTGTAAAATTATATTTGTAGGGCAAACACTGCATTTACTTTAGGGGCTGCAACTACGGATTATTTTCATTGTCGTTTAATCTGTTGATTATTTTCTTGAGTAATCGATTAGTTGTTTGATAGATATTTGAAGATATTCAGTTTAATGTCATAGAGGAGTAAAGAAACCAGAAAATACTCTCATTTAAGAAGCGGGATTTTTCCTAAAAAATTACTCAAACAATTAATCGATTATCAGAATAGTTGGCGATTAATTTAATAGTTGACAACTAATCGATTAACCGCTTAATAATTGCAGCTCTACTTCACTTTCACACTGTTCACCTTCATAGTAAGAGAACCTCTTCTACTGTAAACTGCAGTGATCAGTGTCTACATGCAGGAGCAACTTTTGGATAGAAGGACATCAAATCCAGGTGAAATTTGGTGAAATTTAGGCTGCAACCTAAAAAGATCAATTGTGTTAATGCGTGAAAGAAATTAGTGGTGTTAAAACAACTTTGTGTAAAAACTGAAAACATTGAGCCTTAAAAATCATCTAAAAAAGGTATTTTTTAAGGTTGATTTTCCCTTAACTATATTATTTATTTATTACTTAGTTTCTTCCTCTGTCTCCAACAACATGTTGCATTTTTTTTTTGGATACACCCGACTCCACTGGCTCTTTGGGCTGACCTACAACACACACTCCCTTCATGTGTGAGAGAAAAATCAATGGCGTATTTGACAAGTGAGAGGGAAGGATGGAGGCAAGACGGGAGGAGGAGTTTGGCAGACATGCCCTGGATGCTGTTAAGCCCTAATTAATGAAGCGTGGAGACGAGGAGGGGAGAGGACGGAGAGGAAGAGCGGTGTGGAGGAGTGTGCGTGGGGTCCGCTGACCTTGGGTTCCCCGGGGACAGGAGCATTTGTAGGTATTGATCAGGTCAATGCAGGTGCCCCCGTTCTGGCACGGCTGGGAGAAACATTCATTGATCTCGTCGGAGCAGTTGGTCCCCACGTATCCTGGCAGGCACTGAGAGAGAAGAAGAAGAAGAAGAAAAAGAGGAAGACAGAGGGAGAAGAGAGAGGAAAGTTTAATCAATGACATGAAACAAAGATGGTTTTTGTTTACCTGGCTGTTTTCTGGCCTCCATCCTGCCAAGGCCAGCAGATCCTTTATTCCAGAGGAGATTAACAAAGCAAGCTGTTTGTCTTCTATTTATAACCAGGCCTCTTCATTAGGACCGCCTAGTGTTGTTTCAGCTGTACACCCAGGCATTTTAACTAATTCATCATACAAAACTGAGGTTTGAGATAAACCAATATGATTGATTTGATTTAACCAAAACAATGTTAATTTTGTCAGCTATTTTAGATTTAGTAAATTATTATTATTATTATTGTAAAAAACAATAAACAAAAGAGATGCATAGTTTTCTTCAGTGCTGTTACCTTGCAGGTGTATCCACCTAAAAAATCGGTACAGGTGGCTCCGTTCTGGCAGGGGTTCGGAGTGCACTCGTCCACCTGCTCCTCACAGTAACTTCCTGTATATCCCACCTGGCAGTGGCAGTAGTGAACGTTTCCTGCATCCAGACACTGACCCGAGTTACGACACAGATGGACGACGTCGACTCCTACGCAGAGAGAGGATGAAGATGGTGGGTTTTTCGTTTTCACCAACACACTAATTCACACTCAATATTGTGATTTTAATACGCAAAAAAAGAACACCTTTGGCCAAACCCTGGTACCATCTCCCATCTTACCTCTCTGCTTGGCTGCCACCTCACAGGAGACGCTTGGGACGTCGCAGTAGAGTCCCCTCCAGCCCGTCTCACACTCGCAACTATACGTAGTGCCTGTCTGCCAGCAGGTCCCTCTGTTCTTACAGGGTGACGAGTCGCACCAGCGAACCAAATTCTGAATGGTGCAAACACACAGTATCTACTCAGTAATTTACTTTTACCAATATAAAATATCCCAGTTTTGATTTGGTGATTTGCAGGTCAAAAGAAGTATATAAGTCTAAATTAAAAAATGCACGTATGGATTTAAATATTATGATCTACATTTTTTTTTTTTTTTTATAATAACGCAGAAGTAATAATTCAACCAGACACAAAAACAGTATCTTCCCGCAGGCTGTCACTCTGATGAACACTTAATCAGTCATACACTGTCAATAACCTTCTAAAACCAAAACATCCACTGCTGCAGTTATAAATTTGCCTATAATTTACTCTTTAATGCATATTTCTTTTTTTTAATATGTAAATATCATCTGTCAATATAAAGCTGTACATTAAGAACCCAAGTCATCTGAAAAACATGAACTTTTTGAACAAATTCAGCTCAGCTTTTACCTAGACATCTTTTGACCTGCAAATCACCAAATCAAAGTTTACTGGAATACTTAATAACACTTGATAAGAGAAGTGACTGAAGTAAAACCTTAAAGACAAACAGGCTAACATCTCCGTCCTCCTACCTGGCAGTTCAGTCCTACGTATCCGTGTGGGCAGGTGCACTTGTAGGTGCCGTAGCTGTCCTGGCAGGTGCCGCCGTTCAGGCACGGTTTGGAGTCGCACTCGTTGATGTCGTGCTGGCAGTAGCTCCCAGTGAAGCCCGGCGGGCATAAACACGTGTAGGTGTTGATGCCGTCCATGCAGCTTCCGCCGTTGAAGCAGGAGCTGCAAAAAAAAAAAAAGATAAAAATGTTGTAAATGAGTTGTAAAGTATTCAGCAGCTTTTTAGGAAGAGGAGAGCAAATCAATACAACTCTCATTACCTGAAGCTGCAGGCTAATTCACATCTGATTTGTTCACATAAAGTTAACAAAGAACAAATATTTATTTTTTCCAGATATGCCCAACTTCAGTGATTCTCAAAGAGGGGGGGGGGGCGGTGAAATAATTTGTGATGAATTATAAAATTGTGCTGCATCATTAAAAAGCATGTATCTACAAATGGGGGCGCCAATTTGCGCCAATAAAACAAGCATATTGTGTCCATTACTCCGACCCACGTTAGCTTTGGGCCAATAAAAACTCTGATATGATTGTGACACACAGGAGTAAGTTCATTATTTTTAAGTTGAAGCACTCACTGACAGTCAGTCTTAGACTGGTAACTTTCAACATCTGGATTTATTAGGACTATGTCAGTCTCTCTACTGTTCATTTCTTTAAATGCTTTTAAGATCAATTACTTGAAATGTAAGTTATAGATGCTCTCAAGTTGAGTCCAATTGCAGTTTGAATAAACTCACCTTCTGTTTAAAAGGCATATAAGTGGTATTAACATTCAATAACATTGCAAATTTCCCCGCTGTGGGACTAATAAAGGATTATCTCATCTTATCTTAACATGATTCAAATTGAAATGTGTTTCTGTTTATCACTATGAAACAGGTCTTAAGTATCTAGGTTGAAACGTTTAGAATACAAACAACTACTATAGCATCTAAGATTACAAATGGTAGTAAGCATGATCGGTGTTATGATTAAGAAGGGTCCCTGGCACAACTCTACAGTTAGAAGCTCAGTTAGAGTACAGACTGCTTAACCTCCGGTTTATGGGACAGCTGCAGTGTAAGAGATGTTGAAGTGTACATCCATACTCCACCAGAGGGGGCAGTGGTGGACAAGAAAATGAGCCCTATATTATTAACAAGTGGATGAAAATGAACCTGTTGATCTGAGCAGATGTCCTCACTCACCAAGGACCAGTGATCATCTGTCTCATCTCTCAAAATAAAAGCTGTGGGGTTTAAATATGATACTCTTAATATGACACTTTGTGATGTGTGTGTACCTCTCAGTGCAGTCAGGAGTGTTATTTTCACAGTGGATGCCGCTGAAGCCGGCCGGGCAGGTGCAGGTGTAGCTGTTGACGCAGTCGGTGCAGTTGGCTCCGTTCTTGCACGGGTTGCTCTCGCACTCGTTGATGTCCTCCCCGCACTTTGTGCCCCGGAAGCCGGCCAGGCAGGTGCACAGGAAGCCGTTCACCTCGTCTTTACAGAGGCCTCCGTTGCTGCAGGGGTCTGTGGGAGGAGGGGATGAAGGACTTAGCTCAGCGCATGTGTTTTGAGGTCTTTGTAATGAGTCGACAGTGTATTAATGAAAAGAAGTAAAGGGAGAGAGACTGGAGAGCGTACTGGGCTTGCAGTCATCGATGTTGCTTTCGCAGTTGCGTCCGGTGAAGCCCGGTTTGCAGCCGCAGCGGTAGCTGCCCAAAGTGTTCTGGCATATCGCTCCGTTGCGACACGGATTCTTCACACACTCTTTGATGTCCACCTCGCATGTTTGGCCTTGGAGGGGCGGAAAGAGGAAGATAAAGTAAACACACCTCTTCTTTGAAATGGTGGCACAAAACAAATACATGTGGGTATCAGGATAAGATAAGACGACACTTAGTTGATTCCCAGGAGGGGGAATAAGTATGTACAGTATGTCAGATGTCTCCAACCAACCAGAGCTAATTTGACTAAATGAAAGTGGCCGAGAGCTGCTCATACCACCAAGTTGTACTTCCCCAATACAGACATAATTGACGTCTTACTTTTATGGTCCTTTAATAATGTTTCAGCCATGGCAGTCATCACCTCTATCACAATCCCGCCATAGGCGAAGGGCATTTTTGTGTTTCGTTAGGACACACAGGTATGCAGACATTATTGTTTACCTTGCCATCCTTCAGGACAGACGCAGGAGAAGCTCTGATAGTCCTCCGACTCCTGACACACTCCTCCGTGCTTGCAGGGTTTGGAGCTGCATGGTGCCATCAAGGTTTCACAGTTCTCTCCTGTAACACACAAACAAAACAACACACACACCTTTAATCAAAAATAAATTACATTTAGTGATGTGTTTAACGTTCACTCTCACTGCGCGATATCATGTAGGAGTCATGAACTTGGAGATAACCCAACCCAAATGGACACAGAATCATCTTTCAATCAGTGCTATCAGAGGATTTTAGCCAGCTTCTGTCAGTATTAGAGGCCTGCGGAGACGTTTCCCTATCTGTTTCCATAACACACGGCTCGTACGGGAAGCCGGCTCCAGTTTCCGGCCATTGTGAAGCCATTTGCTGTTCTGTGAGACAGGAAGCAGGCAAACAGGAAATGTGTCAAGCACCCCGTTCCCACCCCGGCACAAGCAAAGGCCTTTTATTACTCAAAGTGCTGTGGATTTTTCCGAAAAGACGACTCGACAAATAGAAGAAAATTTGCCCTTAGACTTTCCACCGTTATCTGTTTTGACAAATAATAATGAGATGACATGAAAATATTTTCCACCTCTCTTATCGGGGAATGCTTGGGTATCGCAGAGGAGCAGAGTGAGTCAGAGGTTTGGTGCCTTTGAGGAAATCTTGCTGTTGAACTTTACTCGAGAGTTATTTCATCCGCCGCACGTTTTTCCTCT
This sequence comes from Sebastes fasciatus, assembly GCF_043250625.1. Classification (NCBI taxonomy): domain Eukaryota; kingdom Metazoa; phylum Chordata; class Actinopteri; order Perciformes; family Sebastidae; genus Sebastes; species Sebastes fasciatus. The sequence continues at coordinate 29,185,094 of NC_133800.1, forward strand.
TTAATAACTTACAGTACACAGGCTGTGGAAACGGTCAGGACACCAGGCCAACACATGGGCGTATCACATATTTTCAATAATATTTTCATACCTGTGTAAGGCAGGACACAGTTGCACTTGTAGCCTGCGACGTCGTCGATGCAGGTCCCCTGGTTGAGGCAGGGGTTGGAGGCACATTCATTGATGTTGGTCTGGCAGTTCGGTCCTGCGGTTAGAACGGACAATACATTACACACACTTCAGTTTAAGATGAAGGTCAAACGGTCAAGTGGCGTGGAAGTTAAGTGTGGTTTGGATGACAAACACACACAATACGAGCCAAAACTTCAACACACATTCATCTACACAAACACTGACCTGTGAATCCCATGCGACAGGTGCAAACGTATCCGCTGGTCATGTCCTTGCAGGTGCCTCCATTCATACATGGGTTGGATTCACACTCATTGTTGTTGATGTCGCAGTTTTTGCCGCTCCAGCCGGAATCACACAGGCATTTATAGCTGACGGGGAGAAAACGTGGGAAAATCTCTAAATGTAGATACATTCAGTGCAGATGCAACGTGCTGGTGGTTCTATAATTTAGATTGAAATATGGTTTAAAGAGTATTTCTCTGCAGTGTCTTGGACCAGTTTGTGGATTGCCTCACCCGTTGATCTTGTCCTCACAGTGGCCGTGGATGCAGGGGTTGCTGAGGCACTCGTTGACCTGGGAGAAGCAGGTGGTGTCATGGTAACCTTCTGGGCACACGCAGGTGAAGCCGTTGATGCCATCGATGCAGGTGCCGCCGTTGTGGCAGGGGTTGATGGCGCACTCGTCGATGTTGATGTTACACATGGTGCCTACGAGAAAAGAGAGGATACTTTGTTATATTTTCTGGAGGAGTCTTTAAGTGTCAGTTCTCAATTTTGGTGAAATACGTTTATTAGCTTTCTTGGCGAGAGTTAGATGAGATTTCCTTTGTGTGATCAAATTCTATTTATTTTAAAGATATGCATTGGAGATTATTAACAAAATTTAAAAAAAAGTATTAAAATTTAAAAATGTAAAATAATGTAAAACCATTATTAATTGACAAAAGTTAATTATTATTATTATTATTATTATTATTATTGTTAATAATAATAATAATAACAACAACAATAATAATCATAACAGATACAAAAATAATAATCAATTATATTAAAAAATATATAAATAAAAAATATATGAATATATATTTAAAAATTTAGATGAGAAGATTGATACGGCGTACATACAATAAAAGTGTATTGATCTTCTCCTCTAACTTTCGGCAAGACAGTGAATAAAAGTATACCCCAAGATGTCAAACTATTCCTTTAAATGATGTAATCACATCACAAACTGTCTTTAATGGTTTATAGACAGTGAAGTGAGAATCATTTCTAAACACCTGTTAAACAGGACGATTTTGAACATTATGTGAATTATTATTTTAAATGCACAACGGCAACTCACACAGCAACGCACAAAGCAGCCGCACAATGAAGTCCATATCTCAGCGCAGCGAATGTATCAATTTCCAGAAACATGAGGGGTTTTAAGTCGCCCTTTGTCGGCCACTTGAAGCGTCGACGCCATTCAGCCTGGTGCCACGCATAGCATAAAGGCAGCCCATTTAGCTTTAAAGCAGGGACCGGCTTCCAAGCTTTTAAAAGCTCAACTTTCAGGAATCTTTCAGGGAATCTTTTCTCCTGCTCAAATCCCAGGTGACCGTGTGTGCCAGAGTGTGTGTGTGTGTCCTCTCTTTGTGCGGGAGGGCAGCTCGCGGTGTCCTAACAGCAGCAGGCCGGGGACAGGGTGGAGCTGGAAAGTGACACCGGTCGAGCCTCAGAGGAGCGTGCTCACTCGCTCGCCATCTGCCGCCCTCCCCCCGTCAAGACCTCTCAGTCCTCCGTCCGTACGTTTCCGTGCTCCAATCCGGCAACTTAAACACTCATTTTGTGTACTGGTCACCTGAGACGGCATCCAAGTTTAACCCCGCTTAAGTTAACTTTACATTCGCGGAGAGCCTTTCTGCAAATTGAAATGATTCAATAGGTAGAGAGAGAGAGAGCGTCACCTCCACCACACTAACAAGGATCAACTTTTACATCTTATGCCGATTGCCGACCTTACACTAAACGACTTTTCAAGTGATTTCACTGTTGCAGACATATTTCCAATCTTGATCGTTGAGTGTAAAGTGGTCTAAAAACTCAGTCCAAGCTGTCTTTTAAGTCTTTTCTCATCTTGACGTGTTGATAAAATCAAACAAGTTTAATATTAGCGCAAGTTCAATGACACGAACGTTGTCAACAACCAATAGGTGCGCTCTCTCCAGCGCCAAACAGGAACAAGCAAACGGGGTAGACAGTAAACAAGGAGAAACGGATTTCGTGGGCTGCAGCAATTTCTGTCCACTTGTTTCTCAACAGTTTTTCCTGTTGCTTACCCGTGTAGCCGGGTTCACAGGCGCACTCGTAGCCGTTGATCTTGTCGATGCAGGTCCCGTAGTCACAGGGGTTGCTCTTGCAGTCGTCAATGTTGATCTCACAGTTGATTCCTGTCAGAAAAATTGCTTTCAGTATCCTCGAATTTTAGAAGAAAGTTTAATGTTTGCGTCTCTATTTTGTATGTGCGTTACCTGTGGTGCCCTTGGGGCAGCTGCAGATGTAGGCGTTCTCGCGGTCCTGGCAGGTGCCTCCGTTCCTGCACGGCTGGCTCAGGCACTCGTTGATGTTGGTCTCGCACAGCCGGCCGGTGTATCCGGGGCGGCAGTGGCAGCTGAAGGAGGCCAGGCCGTCGATGCAGGTGCCGTAGTGGCACGGTCCAGAGTAACACTCGTTGATGTCCGTCTCACAGTGTATTCCAGAGTAACCTGGAATAAAAGAGGTGTTTTATTTTGAGCTGATGATCCTTTTTATTACCTTGGTCATGTTTTTTTTTTAATATATAAATAATAATTTCCATTCCCTTTTTGGAGGGCCTTAAATGTTTCTACTTCTGTAATTTGTTGTATACCTTCAGTGCACTCGCAGGTGTACTTGTTGGGTCCGTCTGTGCATTTGGCGCCATTTTTGCACGGCGTGCTGGCACACTCGTCTATGTCTATCTGGCAGAGGTTCCCAGTGAAGCCTGGAAAAACAACAAGAGGGTGTTACTGTGTGCATGTGAGCATGAAGGAGCGCGAATGTGTGTGTGTGTGTGTGTGTGTGTGTGTGTGTGTGTGTGTGTGTGTGTGTGTGTACTGTGTTCTCACCGTTTCAAACCAGTCCCACTCATAATCCTGAACCCGTACTATAAGAGCTCTCAACGAATCAGAAATCTGCATGTTAATTAACAACTGCGCAACACTACAAACTCTCTATTTTCCCTTTCACTTCTTTTCAGCACGACTCCAAAAGGAGACGGGAGAGTGGGGGAACCGATTTGTTCAAAGCGGGGGGGGGGGGGGGAGGCGCGGAGGGAAAGAAATGAGGGAAGAATGAAAGTTGCGAGGCCTCCTGACCGAGAGTTAAGAGACAAAGGAGGGCCTGTCTGCTCAACGCAACGCCAAACTGAGCCCGTTGCCTCCTTTTGTCCCCCAAAACTTTTCCATCACAATGTGCATTCTCCTGTCTTGCTTTCACCCGTTCTCCGCCACCCCCTCCACTCCCTGCCCGCCTCGAAAAAAGAACCAGTTTGACCTTTGACCCTCCACTATTCAAACTCCTTGTCATTCAAAATCAACCAGCAGGCTTTCTCCTTTCTTTCTCCTGGAGTTATTCTCATCGCTGATATTTTCGTCCCGTCTCCCCTCTGTCACCTGATGGTACAGTCCGAGGACTGGTAGGATGTTGTCTGATGAAGAGATAAAGTTCTACCCCCCCTCCTCCTCTTCCTCCTCCTCTACTACGCCACCGCAGGAACACACAGGTGGTTTAAGCTATAAAGACAGACTCAGTTGCAGCTAATCCGGTGAGGAAATATTTGTGTGGCTGGCGGCGAGCTGATTTCTCCCAGTGGACTTGTGCTAGACCCATTCACTGAAGACTGCAGCGTAGACACAGTGGAGACATGCATACAGGTGTGTTTTCAGTTACACACAAACTGTGGTTAGAAAGTATCAGGGGCGCAGAAAAAGAAGAAGTTGCTTCAAAATAATATAAATTTGGTACCACTTTCTAATAATCGGTTTTGAGTCAGATCTACTGTCTTTATTAATGGATAATAAATCATTTATTAATGCTTTATAAATCACTTTTAAGCTATTAATAACAGCAACTTTACAACTGAACTATTAATGATTACCAATATTTATAACAGTATAATTACCAAAAAGAAAGGATAAACACCCACCAAAGGGCATTGCCATCGTTTATAAAGGCTCAATAGTAAAAAAATAATTCACTAAAGCTTTATAAATCAGTTATAAGAGAGTAATAAGAATTTTTTTTTGGGAGGGACAGACTATGAAAAATCCCTTTGGCTGTTCTCTTTGGTAATCATGCAGTTATAAATGTTAGTAATCATTAATAAATGGTTAAAATGCATTTTGGTCCAGATCCTCCTGCAGCCTTTTTCCAGGAGGTCAAATGATCAAATCAGTAATTTTTCACAACCTGGCAACCCAAAAGTTGTTTTTATTAATGGCTTAAAACTGATCTATGAAGCGTTAGTAAAATATGTATTAGCCAATATTAAAGCCATTTAGGGCTGCAACTAACGATTATTTTCATTATCGATTAATCTGCAGATGGTTTTCAAGCAGGGCCGGTTTAAGGCAGAGACCATATGGTCGCTTAGGGTGCCATCTTCTAGGGGCCGCTGGTCGCCCTCTAAGAAAATAAATATATATAGGTTTTAAAAAAATGCCGGTGGGCCGACCTTCCTCATTTTCTGCATTGATGTAACATATGAACAAATAAATAAAGAAAGAAAGAAATACACTTTTCACCCCGGTAACTTTCTTGCATTTTCTGCCCAGCTGCACTTATTTGATAATAAAAGTGTAAATTGTAGTGAAACTGACACACTTTTAAGCCAACAATATCAAGGACCAATTGTTTATTTATTATATAATAAATACAGTTATTTATGAAAATAAAAATCTTAATTAGTGTTGCAGCCGCTCTACAGGGGGCTCCAAATCCAAATCCCGCCTAGGGCAGCAAAAGGACTAGAGCCAGCCCTGTTTTCAAGATTAACTGATTAATCATTTGGTATAAAATGTCATAAAATAATAAATAAATGTCCATCCCAGTTTCTCAAAGTCCAAGATGATGTCTTTAAATGTCTTCTTTTGTCCAAAACCCAAAGATATTCAGTTTAACATGATATATAAAACAGAGAAAAGCAGGCTGAAAACATCATTTTCTGCCATTTTTGCATGAAAAACTACTCTAACAATTAACCGATTATCAAAATAGTTGCTGATTATTTCTCTGTCGATCGACTAATAGATTAGTGGCCTAATCGTTGCAGCTCAAAAGCCATTATAACCCAAATCATATAAACTTTCTCTTCCTCTGAGCCCCATTTATTTCTCTAACCGAAGAGTTTGTATGCACAGTACTTGTTTTAATATGTATATTAATAAGACATTATTTAGAACCTATAAACACTTTATTAAGGGTGACTGTCTTATTAGGAAGTGGTACTAAATATCTTTTTGTGTCAGTAATTTTTTTTACTTCTATCTCACTATGAAGTACGCAGCCTGAGACAACATATGATTTTGGCACAGCCCTAGAAATGAAATGCTAACCACACACAAACTACTCAATAAACAATAAACAAAACAGCCAATGTCATAAAATACAAAACTTCAATGACAAAAACAGTGTTGCTGTTTGCAGGCCGAGAGGGGAAAACAACACCAGTCTGCCAGTTTTCCAGCAGCGGGAAAGAAGCCCGAAAAAAAAGAACCCTCAGCGGTACAAATTGTTTTTTTTGCCAAGATGTGATGCAAACGTTACGTTTCTTCACAGTTCAGCTACAGTGCCCCATGGAAGAATTCCTTCAGAGACACACACATGCATCCACACACAAAAGCTGAACACACACACACACACACACATCAGCCAAAGAGGGATTTATCCCCAGACTGCTGGAATCAGACATTTCAATGGCTCTCAGTGGGGTTTCCATGGCTATTCCATGTACAGAAATAATAAGAGGGGACCCTCGCCTCGGGCCTGGCTCGAAACGGGGACAAATTTACATCTCAAGCAGGGCGGTTAAGACCCCCTTCCCCTTCTTTACCCCTCCCTTCCTGCTGCAGTATAACGGTCTGTGCATCTCAACACCAACCCCCCCCCTCCATCTACCCTCCCAAAACAACACTTTCACCGCCACCACCACCACTTTGTGCTGCTTCCTCACATAACCCTCTCTCACTGTCACACAGTTTTCTTAGGCGTTAAGCTCTTGTGTTCACTCTTGTACCCCCTCTATCAATTCAAAAGCTTCCTTGTTGGGGTGTCTCTCTTTCTTTCTTTCTTTCTTTCCTTCTTCCTTTCTTTCTTTTTCCTCTCACCAGGAGGAATCCTGCCTCGCTCCACCCAGGCCTCCTTTGATCCACCCGACTCAGAGCTTACTCTATTTTCCTTCCCCGAAAAAGAAAGAAATCACTTCCACCTCACTGATCCCAATGAAAGAATGCAAAACAAAAAAAATTGGGGGAGTTTGAAGATCGTTCCTTTTGCTTTCTTCTCTTCTCTCTATCCAAGATTCAATAGTTGCATTCCTTCACCCCGGAACAAAACATCAATACCTCACGTCCAAATAGTGTAACTCCAATGGCATTTCTGGTAAGAAGGCTGAAGCAAAACAACTAGCGGCCCTTAAAAATAGACCAAACGACTACCTCATTCGCCATCACAACACAGGAAATGTCATTTTACAACAGCAGCTCTGCTTGCTATTATTAGCTCTCCCTTGTTCCCAGTCACAATCAGAAAGTCTTGTTTAGATCCACAAGTTTCTGCTCACTCATCAGACTTTGCAGAAGGGATAAGAAACTTGTTTCAAAAGTTCAAACTTCCCCGAGCCTTTCCCTATAGATTTTTTTCCTGCGTTCGTTCTGGGCTACCCGGGCCTGCGTAAGCCTGCCTCAGGGCTGGGATTAGTGCCCGTCCAGGAAGGTGTTTGTGTGTGTTTGTGTTTGAGTGAGAGAGAGAAAGAGAGAGAGAGAGAAAGGGTAAGGTAGAGAGAGATCGACCTCTGTGCCCCCTGGCCCGACGCCTCCTCCCTCCCTCCTCTCCCCTCCCTCCTCCGCAGCAGCGCGGCAGCCTCACCTGTGGGGCACTGGCAGTGGAAGGCGTTGATCTTGTCGATACACTTGCCGCTGTTCAGGCAGGGGCTGTTGGCGCACTCGTCCGTATCGATCTCGCAGAACTCCCCCTCGTAACCTGGCCAATTAGCAAGGGAGGACCAGGAGGGAGATGGATTGGTTAGACGGAGACACAGAGAGGCATTTTCACACTGCTGTTATATAAATATACTGCTGTAACTGATTTTAACTATTCACAGAGGCTACATGAATAATAGTAGAACTGCAATTATTTTCTCTATATTGAAAAATGGCCATCATAATTATTTTTAAGGTGACATCATCAAATTGCTAGTTTTGTCCAACCAACAGTCCAACACCTAGAGATACTCTTCACATAAGACAAAGAAAAGGAGCTAATTCCTCATCAATTATAAATAGGGCTGACCCCTATCGAAGCTTCGACCGTTGCCATGGTAATCGACCTCTAATTCAGTATTTGAATGCTTCGTTTTTTTTTTTCAACATACATTTTTATTAGTTATTCTCAGACGAATATCACTTTGTTATGTGTAGAGATGCGTTTGTGTACAGTAGTGCGACAGCGGCACTGTCCCGAAGCTTCGAATACCTTTGAATATTTTGTCACCAAAGCTTTGAAGACCAAAAAAATGGTATTCTGGACAGCCCTAATTATAAAACAGTTGCCGATTATTTACTAATCAATTAATCAACTAATCGTTTCAGCTCTATTTTTGAGATTAAACAATTAATAGTTTAGTTGATACAGTGTCAGAAAATTGTAAAAAATAACAATCACAATTTCCCAGAGCCCAAAGTGACACCTTAAAATGACTCATTTTATCCGAACAGTTCAAAATCTAACGATTTTCAATTTACACTCATGTAAAACAGAGAAAATCAGTAAATCTTCACATTTGAGAATCTAGAAACAGTTTTTTTTCTCTTTATAAATGGTGATTAAACGATAGTGAGTCCATGTTTGTAAGCCTTGATTTACTGTAAATAGGCAATATGAAGATAAACACATAGTTTAAGAAAGTCCACTATATCTGTATTTTCATAGACTGTATATAAGAAGTGGACGTAGTCACCATGATGTTACCCATTGGTTTGTGCACTACAGTTGTGAAGAGTTTTTTTACTCTAAATGGGACCATAATTTACTAAATGAACATCATGCTGTATTGAAGAAGACTTGAAACTAGCGATTGAGACCATAAACTCATGTTTACAATGTTTACTGAGGTCATAAATCAAGTGAAAAGTAGGATCATTTTCTCATAGACTTCTATACAATCAGACTTCTTTTTGCAACCAGAGGAGTCGCCCCCTGCTGGCTGTTAGAAAGAATGCAAGTGGTTGCCGTCTGGTAACGACAAATTCTGTGTGGTCGTGCCTTGGGACAACATGAAGAGCTTTGAAATGTGTTAAATGTCACTACAAGACACGGTCCAATAGCTAAATACCCACATTTTCTGTAATAAATCTCTCACAATGTCTTACCTGCCATGCAGATACAGTGGAAGTCTCCTATTTGGTCCAGGCAGGTGGCCTCATTCATACACGGGTTGGACATGCACTCGTTGATGTCCAGCTCGCAGCGCGCCCCCGTGTAACCCCGCTGGCACTTACACGTGAACGAACCCTTGGTGTTTATACACTTCCCTGCGTGCTCACACGGGTTGGAACCTGTTTGAACAGATTAACACTTAATAACTTCACCTAAACAAGCCGTCATGTATGCACACGACCTAACAAGGAGCAATTTGACTGTAAAGACATGACAATGAGATGATTTGGGTGGTTTAGCGAAAGCCACGGCTGTGTGTGATTACGACAATAATACCTCTGGGGGTGTTATTTACTGTGATTATGGGCACAATTACGGGCACCGAAGTACCCGTAATAACAGGAAAGAATGAGCTTGTGAAATGCTGTTCTTGACAGTAGCAACTGTTGAAATGTGCCTTCAATTATTCAGATTTTTGGGCTCAAACTAGACAACAGACAGAGAGTTTGTAGGTCAGATGGTGTGAGTTTTACCCAGTGAGCACTCGTCAACATCCTGATCACAGGAAGCTCCTAAGTATCCTGAAGGACAGGTACAGAAGTGATTCCCGCTGACGGGGTTGGTGTCACAGTTGGAGCCTTTCTGACAAGGGTTGCTGATGCAGGCGTCGTCCAGCTGGCACAGCAGTCCTGGTACACAACACAGAAGATGCACTTCACAATACTGGACTGAACATCCTCCCGTACAGTATAAAGTATTCAACAGATGTACGACTATAAGTACACATGGATGTATTTAGTTTGAAAAAGCACAAAGTTAACGTCAAAGATTTTATTTTATTTGTGGAAGAACAAGGAGGTTAAAAAAACGTCCCTCCAGCAGAACAAACTGATGGACGTCATCACATTAGCATCAGTGAGAAGTTAACTGAATGTCAAAATGTAGAAATTATATAACGTGTCATTTGTACGCTGCAAAAAAATATATACCTGTGCGGCCGTGGGGGCATTCGCAGTAGAACGAAGCTACGCGGTCATGACAGGTGGATCCTTGGTGGCACGCGGCGCTGGCACAGTCATCGATGTTCTCGCTACAGTCGTCCCCAGTCCAGCCGTTCACGCACACGCACTGGTAGCTGCCGTAGGTGTTGCCGCACGTGCCGCCATATTGGCAGGCGTTGGGCATCAGCAGGCACTCGTCAACGTCCTCTGTGCAGAGCTGACCTGTGGGAGGACCAGGGGTTAGAGGGTTAAAGTTGGTTGATATCCCAAAACACTTTATCTGATTAAAGTGATAATAAACTTTATAATAACTTCTCTACACAAACCTGTGAATTCTGGTTTACACTGGCAGTTGTAGGTGTTGACTCCATCTACACACGTCCCTCCGTTATGGCACTCGTGACCTGGACAGTCATCAATGTTCTGGTTGCAGTTTTTTCCTGTAAAACCTGAAACAAAGAGAAAAACATAAGTAACAGTCTCCTAACGGGGGCTTCAGATTTTCAGTTACTCCACCGTCTCTATTTACAACAAAGGGAGTGAAACTGACTACAGTTAAATGTGGTCAACTGTCTTTTTCTTCTGAAGAACGAAGGCAGCTTTACCCTCTCGAGGTCTGTGGTAACGTCGCCATGTAATAACATCCACACTGCTATACAGTTACACAAGAGGCAGCCACTGGACTGTACATGTGGCATGTTGGGTAATATAAATCAAAAACAGTACAAGTCATCACGTCTTTTTGGTCATCTTCATCAAAACTTGATGATGTTTTCTTAAACAACTGTTTGTTTACTTCTGGATTCATACAGCTAATAAAGTTGACTGTCAAAGTTAACGCGATTATAACGTGTAAATGCAAATTCGTTTTAATGCCACTAATTTCTTTAAGGCTTTAACGCAAAGTTTTTAGCTTATAGCGGACTCAATTTTAAAGCTACAGTGAAGATACTGAAGATACTGAAGATACTGAAGATACTGAAGATACTGAAGATACTGAAGATACGCGATCGGACGGTAAATAATGCTCCAAACTTGCACAAAATTTTGGTGAGGATAAACTGGCATGGCAATTTTCAAAGGGGTCCCTTGACCTCTGACCTCAAGATATGTGAATGAAAATGGGTTCTATGGGTACCAACGAGTCTCCCCTTTACAGACATGCCCACTTTATGATAATCACATGCACACACTGAAACACTGACAGCTGTTGAGTTTGCCATGTTATGATTTGAGCATATTTGTTATGCTAAATGCAGTACCTGAGGGTTTCTGGACAATATTTGTCATTGTTTTGTGTTGTTAATTGATTTCCAATAATTAATAAATACATACATTTGCATAAACCAAGCATATTTGCCCACTCCCATGTTGATAAGAGCATTAAATACTTGACAAATCTCCCTTTAAGGTACATTTTGAACGGATAAAAAAATGTGCAATTACTTTGCGATTAATTTCGATCGACTGACAGCCCTACTTAAAACTTGTGCAACATTTTATTGAAAATGTATATTTCTGCAAAATAAAATCAGTGTTAATTGCTTTCAACTACTGGACCTTTACGCAAATATATTCAAGAGGATGTGACAAGAGTTCATAATTCATCAAGCACCAGTAACTCCGTTACATCATTCGTTGCTGCTTCACACCAAAGACTCCATTTGTGTTTGTTTAAATTAATTCATTTGTTTTTTATTTATCCCTGTGGTGTTTTATATGCCAATATGGTGATGTAGAGGGAGGTGACGTGCAACAATGGTCCCTATCTGGACTTGAATTTGGGATGTTGTGATTACATACATGCCCAAATGGAGGCATTTATTGTTTAGCGGAGGCATGACGTGAGTGGTTTGTCTACAGGAGAAGAAGCAAAAGCAGGCGTCTTGATTTTGTCAAACTGTATTCATGAAAATGTTTTCTGTTATTGCATCTTTATGGTGTTTAGAATTATGAAACATGAGGAAAGTATGAAACAAACAAGGCACCCTGTGGAGATTTCTTCGAAACAGTAAACATGTTAGGCCTCGCTTGGGAGTCTTCTTCCCTGCATTTTGCTTTTCTAGCTTTCTTGGCGTATTACTACCATCTGTTGATCAGTGTGAACCCATTGGCAGGAATGTGTATTTTGCATCACCACAGTGCTTGGGTGCATGCATGTGCGTTTAGAGGCTGACATTTTTTCGTTTATCCTGTGGGTCACGGGATTCCTGTGGGATTCCTGCGGGATGGGACTCAATTCACTATTCATCACGTGACTGGGACGGGACAGGAAAAAAGTCACGGGGGGATCCGGCACAGGAATCATAATAACAATAGGTCAGTTTATATATATAAAAATATGCAGTTCAAATATGAATAAACACGGGAACGGGATGGGATGAGAGTCATTCTTACGGGACTGGGGCGGGAGTGGGATGGGACAGGAGTGAAAATCCACTCCTTTGTGTCCTCATTTGCCTGCACAAGATAAAACGGGTACCCACTCACCCAAACATTGCTCCCTGACACTACTCCAATACTTTAAGGATAAAGAGCATCGGCTAACTAGCTGAAATGTTAAAGCTACTACGAGGAACTTTAAGTTTGTGTTTATTTTGGCGGTCCCTGTGGACAAAAGTGGTAGTGTTTTTCCGAGCACCAGAGTCCATTTAGAAAACCTCTCATTTTACTGCAGCAAGGTCTGACAGTCTGCCCCGCTCAGTCCTGGTTCTGGTTCTCCCGTGCCTCCCTTCTCTCCAGCGGGCCCAGCAATACGGACTGGGCATCCAGCAGAGTGATGTCACTGTTGGCTCCCAGCGGGGGCTGGCGGAGCAGCGAGGCAAAGCTCTGCTCCTGGCCGGAGGAGGCCAGGCCGCTGCTGCCGGGAGCAGATCTCTCCATTGGAGGTCAAAGGTGCCCCGCTGGGGTCTGAGCTGAAGGAGTTTCTAGTGGAGCTGCATGATTTTGTGTGGAATCGGACCCGGTGGCGCCAATGACGAGCATTAATAATAACTATATATAAATATCCAATCTTCTCCCTGATGGTCTCGTTTGCTTATGTAGGTCATATAGAAGTATTAGTTTTAAACCAGTTAAAAGTTCTTCAAAGTAACTTGAAGTTTAAAATATATTGGGAGATTTTTCAAGGACGAAAAGAAAAAAATACGAGAGGATTTTCGAAGAAGACGTTTCGAGGAACAGCTTGTTATGGACTCGGTGGCGACAAACAAAAACAAGGCGAAGTTAGTCTGTGTGAAGGTGGTGGGCAGCAGGACTAAAGTCCCAGCAGGCTTTGCTTCACTCCGCTATGTGGAAAGGATGTTGTCCTTTGACCATTTCCTTATGATAAGCTCCGATGTCTTCCTGCTCTGCCTTGTTCACACACTGTACACACCAAAGCAGAAACACACACCTATGTGTGCACACACACACACACACAAGCAGGAACAGCCCTGCCTTAAATGACATCATCGCTTAAACAGCAACTAGCAGGCAGTAACATTTAAATTCAACTTGAGAGACTTCAGGAACATTTCGAGATGAACAAACTGACTTTAATTCAAGAGGATCACGTGATTCATGTCGGCTGTGATCGATATTTCACCTCAGCTCTTTTCCTGAAACTTAAGGACTTTTTCTTCTTCATAACAAGAAATTACGTAAAGGCCTGGAAACACCCGAAAGTGGCACAGAGAAAGTCATCCGCCCATCTTCACAAAATACTCACGTCTAGATAGCTTGGTGTCGTAGCAACTACTTGTAGAGCTAGTATGTAGATGACTGTAGCAGACGAGCCAGCTGCTAACGGCTATTCACATGCTGTACCATCGATTTCTGTCTCAAACCATTCCCTTTTTGTGAAGCATTTTATACTCTGACAGAGGAGGTTAAATAAAAGTGGATGGTGCAACGGTGCTGGTCACACCATCATATAATTCACACTGATTTAAATGGTGGTGCGACCGGGCCTTAAAGTGATGAAACAGCAGAGACCTCCTCCCTAACCATGAATTAAGTGTAACCACCCTACCTGGCACACAGGAGCATTCGTAGCTGGTCTCTCCCCTCTGGATGCAGGTTCCTCCGTTATGGCAGGGCGACGGGTTGCAGGGCAGGTAGCGGCTCTCACAGTGCTTGCCCGTGTACTCCAGCGGGCAGTGGCATTGGTAGCCGCCGACCTCGTTGATGCACGCGCCGCCGTTCTTGCAGGGCGACTGGCTCACGTCGCACTCGTTGACGTCCTGCTTGCAGGTCTTTCCGGAGAAGAAGGCCGTGCAGGTGCAGATGTAGTGGGACTCGATGGCGGAGCATTGGCCGCCGTTGGCACACGGGTTTGAGGCACAGGGGTCGGCTTGTTGGCACAGTTTACCTGAGGGAGCAGAGAAATGATGTTCTAGTATAGGCTGTGCTAGGCTGTTTTTCTCAGGGTTTCTTCTGTTTGACAAATGACTGATTTTGAGAAATCTGTAGCTTTTTCTATTTTCCTATCGTGTTTATCATCTTGCGTCCCCTCAGATATGTCTTACGATCACATTCGAAAACCGCTGCTCCACTGCCATAATACTATCGTGCCTTACCTGACCATCCAGGTGGACAGCGGCACTTGTACGTCTGGAGACTCTCCAGCTCGCAGGTGCCTCCGTTGCGACACGGCGAGCTGATACAGACGTTGTTGATGGGCGTCAGGCAGCGGCGGTCGGTGTAGCCCAGTCTGCAGGTGCAGTTGAAGTCCACCGTGTTCAACTTGGTCACGGCGCGGCAGGTGCCGCCGTTCATGCATGGCTGGTTGGTGCACGGGTCACGAAACTGGCACCTGCTTCCTACGTATCCGTCCCGGCACCTGAGAAAAAACACAGGCAGAGAGGTCAGCAACATGTTTTTTTGCAGAGGGCGTCAGCTCAGGGAGATAAATGACATCTGCTGACTGTGATATGCGTCTTTATCTCAGCTTTGACCCTTATTTACAGATTTTCTTTTCTTGTATCTGAGATTTTAAGTATTTAATGTTTCTCCCAGAAGTTTTTTCCTTTATAACTAAACACACTGTGCAGCTACTTGATCCCACCAAAACAGTAACCGGGCTCAAATAAGCTCATATCACCATTTCACAACTGTACACGACGACATTTCCACTTCCTTTCTCACGCTGGCTCGATTAATTAAAGTATGACTGCTTTGAAATTCTGGACTTTGGGCCCCATTTAAATAATTATTTATCAAACAAAAGATTATGAAGAACCACCATTATATCATGAATACAAACAATTTACTAATGATCTAATAAAAACCTTCTTTCCACAAGATATATTGGTCTACTAATAAATGTCCCTTCCTTCTTTATTTTCCTCATTTAAAATTAGCATTACAAAGAGTGGAATTGGTCAAAGGGAATTCCCAAACACTATTTTCATCCATCCAGTCTTTTTTAAACTCACGGATTGAAGAGTTCACAAGGGTGAGACAACAAGGGTCATCCCTTTGTGTGCTACAGTGCTTATAAATCAACTGTTCTAGTAACCAACAGGACTAACGATCCATTTCTCTTAAACGATGGTCCTGTCCCTGCTGTTTTTACAACGCGGCAACACGGTCATGAGAAAGTATGCTTTAAATGGGGCATTCGTCTTTCTGCTGTGGCCCCCCCGCCCCGCCAACAATGTGTTTCGGGCTGTAAAGCGGAGTGGAGGGAGAAGGGGGGGAGGCAAACTCCTGTGATGTTTCTCACAGGTTGCGTCCGAGTCATAAACACCGCTCGGACCCCAGCGAACAAGTTCCCAGAGAGAGAGAGAGAGAGAGAGAGAGGGAGAGAGAGAGCTGCTGCCGATCTCAGGGACACATTCACACATTTACAATTACAATGAGCCGAGTTGAAGGAAGTCCCCTGAGGATACGCACGGCTCAACAAAGAGGCCACACACACACGCAGAGCATCCACACTCTCATACCTACACAGTGTGCAGTCTTTTACACACACAGGAAGATTACGCACAAAGACTATGCACAGGATTTTGTATATTTACAATTGCATGCATATCCACACATAATACTTTAACACTCTGCAGCATAAAGACTAGAGCGGAGGTGTTACTACCAACAGTTTTGATATCTGATTAATCAGTTATAGGGCTGTGTATTTGCAAGAATCTGGCGATACGATACGTATCATGATAGAGGGGTTACGATTCAATATATTCCGATAAATTGTGATACTGTAAGCTAGGGATGTCACGGTGAGGAAGTTTTCCCACCGGTTAATAAACTGGTGACAACACCAGTGACGCTCAATATACTGTATGTAGCGCGCTTACTTTGATCTTTAACGTCGATAAAAAAACATGTCCTTGTTCCAGCTCCTTTTTATGATTATATGCTGATTTTATCTTGTTTTTTTAATCACTGAAGTCAGACTTCTGTTAATGTTTAATGTTTTCTCAACACAAGCAGTCATACGATAACTTTGCCTATATAAAATCAGCAGAATCACTGTAGGTTTTGAATCTCTGAATATGTGATTAAAGGAATAGTTCAATACTTTTCCCAAGAGTATAGGGCTGCAACTCACTATTATTTTCATTGTCGATTATTCTGTCGATTATTTTCTCAATTAATCGATTATCTGTTTGGTCTATCAAATGTCACAAAATGGTTAAAAATGACAATTAGTGTTTCCCAAAGCCCAAGATGACGTCCTCAAATGTCTCGTTTTGTCCACAACTCAAAGATATTCAGTTAATAATCATAGAAGAGTAAAGAAACCAAAAAATATTCACATTTAAGAAGCTGGAATCAGAGAAGCGATTAATCGATTATCAAAATAGTTAGCGGTTAATTTAATAGTTGACATTAATTATCAGCTTAGCATTAAGATTATTATCAGATTAGTTTAGCATTAAGACTGGAAACGGGGGGAAAAGTTAGCGTGACTAAGATAACAAAATCCACCTACACTACCAGTATCTGTCACTTATTGTGTCAAAGTGTCTAAACACAAGCAGTCCTACAAAAACTTTGACTGCTAGATTGTCAGAAATGGTTATAAATCAGTAAATATCTTATTAAAGAATAAGCAAACAAGAGTACGAGTTAGACCAGGCATTCAGTGCCAACTGTCAGCACTTGACAGTTTCAATACAGAGTGTGCTTCAGTGTGTTGAGGCCCTTTTTGCAGCTCTATTTGACACCAAAACCAACCACCTCAGACCTGCCACATTAGAGCCTCCCCAGCGCCACATTCCCATATTCATCAACTTCAGACATTCAATACTGTTGTCAACAACGCTGGGTGGCCAGGGAGGCTTGGTCATTACAAAAACAAAGCATCTACTCAATAGCACCGGAGACGAGAACAAAAAAAATCTGCAGTATTTGGAATTCTTGTTCCTAATCCGTCCTTTCCAAAAAGTCGAGACACAAGAAAAGCAGCCGTCATGGCACCCTTCAGCAGCTCTCGGGGGCCAAAATGTGCTCGCTTTGACCCTTTTGTCAGCACTCATTCATCCCGAGGACAAGGCAGCATCTATGCCACAGTGTTTGAGCTGCAAGCCAACGTTATGGACACTTCAAAGCACTTTGCCCCCACCTGCACGCCCGTTATTCTTCCCTCCCCAGAGAGGATTCGCTTCAGCATCAGACAAGGGATGGGAAGAGGATGAAACGGAGGAGACTGTGGCGCTACCTGAAAGATTTCTGCAAAGTGAATTCCTGCTACAGAGGAAAATCACACAGGGGATGTCTAGAAATCAAAATTTCCTAGACTTTATTGTTATTCTCTTTGAATATTGTTGTGTTTTACTCTCATGCAGAAACAATATTGTGCATAAAACATCCTGCAGACATCAAAGCGGCCTTTCCACAACATTAAAACCCGCCGTCATACTCAAATACCTGAGCAGAGCCAGCAAGTCTGTCAGCCCCGAGGGGCTGGCAGGACCATGTCCCCAAACATTCCCAGGGGGTCCACTATGTGTGTGTGTGTGTGTGTGGGTTTAGGGACAGGGTTGTAGGGACAGACGTGTGTTTAGACAGGGTCTCCCTCTCAGGGGATTAGGCAGCCTAAGGACTGTGGTAAGGAAAAGAAAACATCACATGCTAGGCTGCCCGCTGCACAAACAGCAGTAGTGAGTGGTGGCATGTCACCAGCGGAGAGTGGTACCTTAGCTTACTGGCATTTAGCCTGGGAGCACTGGAGCATTAAGGTCAGACAAGCACTGGTGGTGTCAGAAGCTGAAAGTCAAATCTGTTACATGCAAATAAAACATCTTTCTTTACAAAATCACACAGTCAAGTAAATGATTAAGTAATTAGTCAAGTAATTATATAGCCCCAAAGTGGCTACACACATGCTGAACCAATGAGTGACATCATCAGACTGTTCACTCAGACAAGGAAAAGTTCCCCCAAAAACACTTTAACAGTAGTAATATAGATACGGTAGGTATCTGAAAGACAAAGGAAACTTCTTCTAATCTGATGAAACATTGTGACGTTCATACTGTTTATATCTTAGCATATTCTTAACTACCCCCTCCTGTTTATTACATCTATGCCCATATAACG
Source organism: Sebastes fasciatus (assembly GCF_043250625.1). NCBI lineage: Eukaryota > Metazoa > Chordata > Actinopteri > Perciformes > Sebastidae > Sebastes > Sebastes fasciatus. The sequence continues at coordinate 29,203,423 of NC_133800.1, forward strand.
TTACATCTGTACATAACTAAAATGTGAGAGACCCTCTACACATAATGTGTTATTAACATGTTATGTTAAATTTAACAGTTTTGTTCCTATAGTGTGTGGAGAGCAACGATTTGGCCAAAACAGCACAACACACACATTTTCATTCATGAACAACCAGAGTCCCGACTAAAAAAAATGGAAATCTCGCAAAATCTCTCCCGATCAAACGTGACTTTAGTGTAAACAAACATGGCAGACCACGGGGAGGAAGAAGTAGCGATGTTAGTTTTTGCGTGACTTTGTACTGAACATTCACGAAGAAAAATAATGGATGAAGGCAAGGAGACACAAATCTACAAGTTGGTCCTCCATTACCGAGGTCCATCTTACTACTACTTTATGCTTCACGTTTTGCATTAGCCCATGTATTATCCGCGGTCACCATGACGGCGGTGGTTGTCCTTCCTTCTTCAGTCAGCTCGGTTCTCAATTGGCTATCGTTCTTTCCCGCGTGTATGTTTCATCAGTTGTCCTCGGGGTTCCCCACACGCAACAGGATATCCAATCGTAAATATTGAATATGTTTTAATATTTGCAATCAGTGCGGCCAGGATTGACTTGTAAAAAACACTCTTAACATACCTCACACCACAGGAATATCTGGAAAGATAATCTTTAGAACCATCAAAAAATTGGGGCTTTGCTGAAGATTGTCGAAGAATTGGGCCCAAAATCGGCTTGATTCTCTTGCAGTGTGTGACCCACATTAGTCGCTAAACTGCATTTTGTGCAATGACAATAAAGTTGAATCTAATCTAACAAACTTAAATAAAAGGAGCTGAAAGCCAACTGAAAACAACCAACCAGTCACGAATGTACCAGAGAATTAAGAATCCAGTTTTCATGTCACTTAAAATATGAATATACAATCCTGATTTAATGAGATCTCCACTTTGAAATTCAGCACTTTTTGTCTCATTACTGTAGCTGCTGTGATAGTGAAACTGTACTTTTGGCCACTTTGCAGGCTGTTGTTCCAAATTTAAACTTCAACATCCAGAAACTAGTGATACTGTTACTCTGAATACTCTGCTGCAGCTGCACTGATTTAATCTGACAAGACGGACGCATCTGTACTTTAAAACCTGTGGTGTGGCTGGAAATTCTTGTACATAATATCTGAGCATCTGTATGGAGTCCCTTAAGAGGACAGTAGGACTGTGTGTGTGTGTGTGTGTTGCAGGGGGGGGTCAGTGAAGATCTGGCTGCTAGAGGGCCAGTCCAGTTAAGTCCCAGCGGTGGCGGTGGCGGGTGCTGAGGTCGTGAGGCGCCACACGAGCTCGCTGGAAAAAGGCCGCAGGGAGCAGGTGCGCATGTTAATGAGGAGACGGCAGCTGCTGCCCCCCCACCATTCCCCCCCTCGTCCTCCTCCTCCTCCTCCTCTTCCTCCACCCCCCCACACCTCCCATATCCCACCACTCTGCCTCCTTCCTCTGCATGGCACGCCATCCTACTACTGTCCTCTAGCCTAGACGGAGACAAGGGCCACGCACTGCAAAAAAAATAGTTCATTAACTAATGAATTAATCTGAATTGGTCATTTTTACGGGTTTTTTTCTTAATATGATTGAGTTTGTGTGTGGTGGAGAAATGTTTTTAAAATTGTTAGAAAAACTACAAACTATGGCACGAGAACCGATACTTCGGTACCAAGTCGATGCCAAAATTCTGAAAATGTGATGGTACTCATTTTTCCTCAGTGCCGCAGGTACCGGGGATCAGGGCTCGAGAATAACGTCGTCCCGTCGTCCCGGGGACAATAGAAAATTGCCCTGATGATGCTACATTGTGAACAACAAAACCGTGTTGAGATCGGCAGGAGGAGAGCTAGTTAACGTTATCTGTTAGCTGTTAGCAGCCGGTGGGCAGCACAGTACTGCTTGGCTAAATAACGGACAGCTAACGTACGGTGGTTGCATTGAGTTACATCATGATGCGTTCAAGCTGTATTCAGTACAAATGAGTATTGAGCAAAAGTAAATGATAATGGTGTAAATGTAATCTTGTAAAATTATCTTTTTTTGCGAGAAACTTGGGGCGGATCATCACGGATATAATAATAAAATCACAAATAAAACAGTATGGAAATGCTAATAAAGGTTGAAGTACATGGGATTTAGTTTTATTTTTTACCATGGTAATGAATTGGGAATCCAGAATCATGGAATTTCACTGGTATCGGTATCAACTACTACATTTTTGGTATTGTGATCTCCCTACTTCAAACAGGACATTCAATAAATATATAAAAGCCATTTAAAAACAAAAAAATATTAAAAGTGTGAATATATTTCAAGAATGAAGCTGACTGGTGTTGAAAAAACATGTAGAGTTGGACACTTTTTACAGTGTTGGTATCTGAATGGCCGCTGCCCCCCCTCCCCTCCTCACTACTTAGCAGAGAAATGAAGAGCGAGCGAGGAAGAGGAGAGAGAGCGGAGGATGAGTGGGCCCATTGTTTTTCCTCCCCATTCAGAGTTGACCACAGGCCGGGCGTATTCAGCTGTTACACCTCCTCTCTCCTCTCCTTCCCTCCTCTCTGTCTCCTATAAAAAAGATCTTTCTCTTAATCTATCATTATATATGGCTCATCCCTGAATTTTCCCCCTTTTTTTCTCATCATCGGTTTCACTTCCTCTGTTCAAAGTCGTACGGTCGCTGGCATCCGCTGGCTCCCCTTCTGTGCACCTTCTCTCCCTCCAAACCCCCCCCTTCATTCCTTTTCATTTGTAAGACACCACATTAGGATTTATACGTCTCAACTGACTACCGCTCACTCCCCCTAGAACTTTCTTCCAGCGTTTTTAGTGGTCTGAGATGTTTGAGGCCAAGCGTAAGCCAAAAGAAAAGCTTAAAATCCAAAACACACACACAAGCAAGCAGCGGGGCAAACAAAGGGGTCTGAAAGAAAGGAAGCTGGAACTGGTTTGGTTGGGTTTTCAAGAGGAGAAAGGCAGAAAGGGGTTGCCGGTAGGAATTTTGGTGTTTACTCTAAAGAGTCTCCTGTCCTGATTCTTAACCCGACGCTCGCTGGCAGACGCACTTTATGGCCCCTTGAAAAAAAGAAACTCGCACCAGCTTTGAAACCTGGCATCTGCCCCTCGCAAAAAAACAGCCCGGCGTCTCACACCGAGGCATAAAAGACAAACAGATAGAGCCGTACCTCGGTGCACGTGGACGCACTGTGCAAACACACTCGGGCTGAGGTGCTATAGCAGTAAGTCAACTGTAGCACACGCTAGGCAAAGAATGCTAACAGTTTGCTCTTTAACTTGGCGAGAGCCTGTCAAATACAGCACAAAGCGGCGTTTACAGGCAGCGAGCTTAACGGCCTCAATGAGAGCACAAATGTATAAAATAAGGAGGGGGGAGACAAAAGATATAACGACTCTTTTATGGAGTTGACTGTATTCAAAACAAACAGAGCAAAGCAGCTGCTTCAACAAGAAGCCCGGTGAGCGGGATAATCTCAACAGCAGCAGGTAAACTGGGCCGCTGGAAAGGTAAATAAAGAAGACATGAAAAGAGACGCACAAATCAGAAGCTGAGCAAATATCAGGTGTTGGGGAGGTATCGTATAACTGCAGGACAGCAGTGGAATTATCTCCGCGGTAAGGCCGATACTGTTATTATCTTTTCTGTCATCCCTGCCCGGTAGCCCTCATTGTTCTCCTCTGCGCTCACTTCTCTTCTTCTATTGCTGCTGCCGCAGTAGCCCGTGGCAACAGGTCCCCGACACTGATGGGATGCATAACAGGGCCGGGCGGCGGCTCGAGCCGGCAGCAGATGTTGTGGTGACATCTGACCCTTGGCCAGGCGTCACTCCGAAGGGGCTTTCCTCAGTGTCGGGCCAATCTGCCATCTGCCATCCTTCTGAGGTCTCACACAGATGGGGACGGAGGCTTTAATATGGAGGCTACACATGTTGCACTGTATACAAATAAAAACCTAGAGCGAGCACACAGATTTTGGACCCCCAATCTGAATCCATTTTAAGAAGCTTAGTGAATTAGGTTGTGCATTTATTGAATTATCGTGCCGTGTAAAGCCCTGTGGGAGACAGAATCAGTGTCTGGGTCCATTTCTGTAAATGACATAATTACGATTATTTTAGGATTATTCTTTGTTTATCCATCTTTTTAGACATTTGAGCAAAACATAACAGAAAATAACTAATGTTAATACTGTTAGTTAAAGGAAAAATCTGGTTTATTACAATTTGGATCATATTTTCATGTTTTTGGAAATCGTTTCTATCGTTTCTGATGACTTTGTACTCGCCGAAGTAACTGCTAATGTCTGGGAACACGGTGACATCTCAACAATAAAATCTGATATAGCAACAAACACGCAAGCCGACAGTTTAATCAGATTACTTAACCACTTTATTTGGAGATACAAGTGAAAGTCAAAGCACCCAAAATGTCAGAATCCTTCAATGCAAAGCAAAACTGTGTGCATCCACAGCTACGGTAAGTGAGGCAGGTCAAAGCTGAACTAGGAACCGAAAATGAATTGGCAATGACATTGGTTCCAGCTTTCCGTGTGAGGATATGCTGATTATTTGTCCAATTTCAACGCGGATGTGTTGTTCAAAATGTAGCATCATCAAGGACATTTTCTATCTTCCCCGGGACGACGGGATGCCGTTAGTCTCGAGTCCTGATCCCCGGTACCGACGGTACCTGCAGTACTGTAGAAAAATGAGTACCATCACATTTTCAGAATTTTGGTTCGGTTCTCGTGGCATCCCTAATTGTAAATTGAATACTTTTAAATTATTTTAGTTGGTCGAACAAAACAAAAAAAGCAATTTGAAGACGTCATCTTGATCTTTAGGAAACTGTGACTGACATTTTTCACTATTTAATAGACCAAATGATCTTTAGCTGCAGCACCACTAACAAGTCACACTTTTGCTTTCCCTTGTTAGACTTTGTTCCTTTCAGAGACGACGGCCAAAAAGATGTACATAAGACACAAGTTGTAATAAACCACAGTTATGCTTTAACACTGTCAAAATATATTTTCTCTCTCTCTCTCTCTCTCTCTCTCTCTCAGGTGTCTCCTTCAGTGACATAGAGCTTTCAGTCAGGAGTCAAACTGTGTTAGTGGAACATGTTTGTACCTCTCCTCCCCTCCCCTCCCCTCATCCCTCCCCTCATCCCTCCCCTCATCCCTCCCGCCCGTTCTCATTTCCTGGCTGTTTGGTCCTGTGCCTGGTCTAAGTCCCCTTTAGTCTGGTCTGATCTGTTTTTAAAGCATTGCCCAAGGGGGGGCCTCTCCTTTCCCCCACACTTCCCTCCTTTTTCTGCCCTCTCGTGTGTTTTCCCAGCAGCATACAGTGGCTAACCACTGTGACAACTCCGCCACCACTGGTGGAGAAAATCAACACTGAAATAAACGCTTAAATTCAGCTTCAATCACACAAATCCGAGTCTAGTGAAATAAAAATAGCTCTTCCACTAAAACCAAAGCTGGCACAAAAAAGCAGGCTTGTTGTTTGTTGTGGAACTGAAACCAGAGTTACCACCAAATCCCCACTGGCTACAGAAATTACAGGGGGAAACGCTGCCCCTCTCTCCCTCTCCTTACATCCATCCTTCTTTTCCTTCCTCTCTAATCGTACAGGAGAGCTGACCTGGCCAGCCCACATCTGGCAGCCTTCATTAGAGACCCTGTTTATTTGGGAGCGTTACGGACACAGCCCATGGGAAAGAGCCAACTCCCCCAGGGACCAACCACTCAGTGTGTGTGTGTGTGTGTGTGTGTGTGTGTGTGTGTGTGTGTGTGTGTGTGAATGTCTGGAGAGTCATAGCAGCTCTAATGACTTCTGCCATTGACTACTTTACAAGGCTGGGAACCACTTAAAGGCTTTACGGGTGTCTGAAGGTGTAGCTGACAGTGACACCGGACACTCAGGTTGTTACTGTACACAGCGACTTCAAGGTCTGAACCAGAGCGCGCCAACATGTCACATCATTACATCGTCCCTGTGCCCAAATGTTAGGGGGGGAAAAATCAATAAAGCATAAGTATCGCGGTATTGTATCGATACACGGACGTCAAGTATTGATCTTTTATCATATAAACTATTAAGCTCTTAACAATCCGGCCGCTATTCTGTCTTTCAGAGGTTGTAGCGGGCTCAGTTGTAAAGCTAGAGCGGAGATACTGGTATCATATAAAACTAGAAAATAAAGGAATCCATTGGTACCAACCATGTCATGTTAGCTTGTTGCTAAATAACACTCCAAACTCAACTCAAAATTTTGGTGATGAAAAACTGGTATGGCCATTTTCAAAGGGGTCCCTTGACCTCTGACCTCAAGATATGTGAATGAACCCTCTGAGATGAACTGAGTGAGAACTGTATCTCATTAGATAAAACTGAATTTGACAAACTGAATAATCTGCAGTTGAAAAAAGGTAAAAAATCACAATATATCGCAATATATCTTATCGCAAAATGTTTAAAATCGCAATAAGATCGTATCGTGACTTAAGTATTGTGATAATATCGTATTGTGGGGCCTCTGGTGAGTCCCATTCCTACCAAATGTACCCCATAAATCAAGACCATGATTAGGCTGTTAGCAGGCTTTGCATTGTACAAGCAGTATGTTTTAGCCAAACTACAAAATGAACTGTTGGTTGTTAAATGGTAACTTTGCAAGCCAGTGTCTGCTCGCTCAGCCAAAGATGTTTTTAGGGGGTGAAATGCCGCTTTATATTGTTTTTGTTTCTGATTGTGTGTTTTAGTGGTTAAAAAAAGACCAACAGAATTGTTACTCTTTCAGACAATAAACCATCTATTGTTACCTGCCTGTGCATGTATGTTGTAGCTAGATACTGTAGCAGGACTCATTGACAGCTAATTCTAGCAGCTAAAGTGCAGACTGAGAGTTGAGTCATCACTAAACACAATGCCACTGATAACATAATGTTATGAATAGAACAATGAACAAGTTAATTTAGGTATCACAGTAACGTAACAACTTTGAAGTTGACTTATAGTAAGTGAAATGCAGATAAAATATTCATCAGTGGCACAGTTAAGTCCTGATGTAAGTTGTGGCTACAACTTAAGCCTATATTTGTTTACATTTGAGCAAATTGGCACCAATAGCAGTATGCAGAATCAGTGATTATCATTATTATTATGGCTCAGACACTACGACTTGTCATGTCTGGATAAGTGTTGTTGCTTCTAAGTCTTGAGGAAACTTTTTCCTTGTGTAACAGACACCATGATTGGTATCAGTCTCACGATCTGCATTGCTGCTTAACTGAACAAACTGCTCTGTTTCACCACAAAGGCATCGCACTCCTTCATTCTCCTGAATATCCTGTGAGCGAGCATCAGGCAGTGAGAGTGACTGAAAGCTAAAAGCACACCTGGCAGACAAAGTCAATCTGTTCCTGTGTGCAGCTGAATGGGCAAAACCACAAGTAATCATGGGTATTATGGAGCATGCTGCTGGGTGGGTGAGTGCACGTCCCTCTTAGTTGTTATACTATAACCCACAGACAGGTGGTCTGGCTGAAAGAATTAAAAAAAGAAATGAGGAAGTGTGGTTTGGAGTATGCCCAGTGTCTTTGTCCCACACACACACACACACACACACATGCTGTCAGTCCTCTCAGCCTGCGATCAAAGTTTATGTGATTTATCTTGGCATATGCCAACCAGAGAGGCTCAAATATCACTAATCCTCAGCGCTGAGGTTCAGCACCACCAAGTCACTTCATTCAGCCAGAACACTCTGACGATCAGCCCTCTCACCGGCCGGACTCCTGCCAACGGGAACCCAACACCGGCGGCAGCGGCCATATAAAAGCCTCGCGCTGTGTGTTTCTCGTTGTGTGATGATATGATCAGATACGGCACCTTTTCTTCCCTCGGGCCACTCCGAGGCTGTTTCCTGACTCTGAATGGATGCGTAGAGGTGGGAGAGTAGTGTGTGTGTGTGTGTGTGGAGGGGGGGTGGCTGAGATGGACTCATCTGACCGGAGTGAACAGAGGTGCCATTAAGGAATCCCCAGAACCGGAGAGACAAGGGCTCACTTTCATTGAAGAGGGTGTATACTGTAGCGGTCGCTGCACATACCAGCAGGGAATTAAAGACTCTGTTCGTTATCTAACACAGATATTGATTATGGGATTAAAGTTCTCACATTTTTGGATCTTAAAAGTTCATGCCATCCACACCTCCACAAAATGTTACGCAACATTTCAACTCATCAATCGCATCATTAATCTAAAGTCCTAATGTCAACCAGGCTTGCCGCAGTAGTCTGTACTACTGGTGTTCTGGCATACACCGACTACATTACATACCCACCGCAGTTTTGCTTTTTTTTTTTACAGAAATAAAACCCATTTAGTACATTTTCACGTATCAGCACCATGTTATCAATACTTGGTCGAACGACGGACGCTACAAACTGAAAGTGAAAGTGTTTGCTCTGTACAGCACAGAGTAGCAGGAGTCAGATTTCACGCACACGGGATGAGAGAAAGTTGACAGACAAGACGATGGCGGTGGATTCGGTGTCATAGCGAAAAGCAAAAGCACTTATTAGTCAATATTTTGGATTTAAACCAAATGCTATGCGGTGCAACGGCGACAAGTGGAAACCTGCTGCCCCACATCAAAAGCTCAACCGGAGAGGCCAGACAAACAACCATCCGATGATAAAGATCAAAGTAAGCGCTCTACACATATTGAGCGTCATCTTTCCTTGTAAAATGTTACAAGTTTCACCGTGACATCCCCTAATGTCAACAAAAAAGAAACCTAGACAATGACAGTTCAGTCATCTTATTGTGAAATGGAATAGAAGCAAATCAAGAGTTTATTAAAGCCCCCTTTAACTGACTGATTATAACCTAAAGTACAAACAGCTCAGGTCTTTGTATCCAACAAGACAAGAACCACATTATTTGTCTATATTTACAAACTAAAGGAATTTCTGTGGCGTCCTTCCAGTCTGGCCTCATCCAGGCCTTTATCTACTACGAGAAGCTAAATCCTGAATCACCACGTGACTCCCGGCAATCGTCAGGCTGTCAGAAATCGGTTGTATTATTTCATCACGCTGACTAACTGATGATGAAGGTTTGTGATCTCTCAGCAGCGTCCTTCCTCGCCCGTCATCTCTCATCTCTCCGGGCAGAGAGACGCTTTGATTCTAGCCATTGTGCCACTGGAATTTTGGAGTTATTTTTCCTGGTCTGGATCGGCTCGGCTCTGTCACTGCTCTCTCCCGCTGCCAAGCCTCTCTGCAGTAAATGAGAGGCCTCCTCGAAGCTCTTTGGAGATAAACCCCAGTCAGGATCTCACAAGGCCAGATACGAAGAGGAGATGGTATTTATGGTATGGCATGTCAAGTAGGCATCTCTGTCAAGACTATATAAAACTGAATCCCACTTGCTTGACCTCGACATAACACTCGAGTTCAAGAGCGGCAGCTTTTGGATTGAGGAGAAACCGAATCGTAATCCTGTCAAGAATGAAGTGAGGCTCAGGAAAGAAAACTCTCTGCATGCTTTCATTAGGAAAATATTGTCAGCCTTTATCCTCCAGAAAGATTAAAAATATATCAGTTAACTCTTTACCTTTAACCCAACAGAAGAAAAAATCTCCCGTGTTGCTTTAAAGAGAAGTTATTAACAATATTAGTCTCAAATCTAGAAGAAAAAATCATTTCCACACATAATGAATCAAGCAGCAGCTGGTTGAATGCTCACTGAGGAGACAAAAAGAACATCTTTGCTGATTATTTTTCTGGCGATCAACTGATCGATTAACCGACTAATCGTTTCAGCTGTAAGTTTCTGCTGTGACTATTTTGCTGCCTGAACTTGATGAACCTAAACTTTTGGTCCCGGCCCTCTGGTGGCACAGTGACGACTAACACAGCAATGTTTTAAACACACACACACACACACACAGAGCTGCAACAATTAATCAATTAGTTGTCAACTATCAAATTAATCGCAAACTATTTTGATAATCGCTGAGTAATTAAAAAAAAAAAAAAAAAGTCAGAATTATCTGATTCCAGTTTCTTAAATGTGAATATTTTCTGTTTTCTTTACTCCTCTATGACAGTTAACTGGATATCTTTGAGGACAAAATAAGACATTTGAGGACTTTGGGAAACACTGATCAACATTTTTCACTATTTTCTTACATTTTATAGACCAAACAACTAATCGAGAAAATAATCGACAATGAAAACAATCGTTAGTTGCAGCCCTGCTCACTACATCACAAACTAAGCCTTGTACCCGCTCAAACCTTTTCAAAACTGCGAGGACGTCTATCTCCATGTTTAATTGGTCTGAGGAGGAGGACGCTGCAGGCTGAGGCACAATGACGGCTTTGTGGCCCAATGAGGAGGTGGGGAAGGTGGGGAGTGGAGAGTAGGGGGGTTGGGGGTTAGGGGGGTGTGATTGAGGGGTGAATAACACAACCAGACCAAATTAAGATGTGGCAGTGGGCCAAGGTGGCTGCCTGTGGGTCTTGCAGACCTGGAGCCGTGACCCGGGCCAACCCAATCGTTCGCCCGGTCAGCGAGCTCTGCGACAGTAAGATGACACTGGCTGGTGCTGCTCATGCCAGGATGGAAATAGAGCCAAAGTCAGCTATTGTTGTAAAAAAAAAGAAGCTGGGCAGAGCTGGAGGTTATTGGTTTACATGTGGACCTGACAACATCTCCAAATACAAAAAAAAGACATAATGAAGAACTTGTTTCCATTTTTAGTAGGGGTGAGGAAAACAATTCACCTATTTATCGCAATTGTTTTTTAAACGATTTTGAAATAGATTTCTTAATGCCAGAGTCGATATATTTGCTTCATTTGAGTCTACGCAGAGGTAAAAGGAAGTTACTGCTTTTATTGTTGTAGTCAGAGTAACGTTCTGTATCCGTCACCACAACAAACAGTAGCCAGCCGGCCGTAGCGAGCAGAAACCGGCAGATACGACAGAGCAGAAAACGGCGGCTGGTCGGCGTGGATACGACCTTCACATTTTAAATCCAAAGTGGTAAACACTAAACATACAGTAAAGTATGGAAACACTTTCGGCTTGCCAGGAAGAGCAGAGCTAGACATCAAGGCAAAAGCTGCATGCTAACTGTGTCATGGACAGGATACGTTATTGTATCGTAACGTGCGGTAAAGCAGGCCGTCACTCTCATCTCCGTGGTCAAATCGGCCGACGCTACAACAGTAGAGCACCCACATACTGACATTTATGTTAAATGCATTCAAACGGCCCCGGTGGAGCTGACCATGGATGTATAAAGAGAACGGAGCTGACGGGGAGAGCTAGAGACGGACTTGGCGAAGTTAGCGGAAGTATACACGTGTGACTACGTCTGGTTTTCAAAATAAGGTGTTAACAAAGGGAACTAAGATTATATTATATAAAATAATATATAATATATATAATAAGATTGATTGGATTGGATTCACCAGGAGTACAAAACATTACACGTCCCTTATTAATCAAAAAGAAAATACCACTAATTTGTGAGAGAAATGTCTTTAGTCTTAGATTTTTGGGTTGCTGCAAAATAAATTCATAAATAATGCCTGACAATGACTGATATATTAGACTTCAGGACATCTGTTACTACATACATGCTGAAAATTAAACATTTTTACTGTATTCATTTAGATATTTTCTAAAGTAAAAGTCCCTAGAAGTGTATGATTTAACTTTTTCCCATGATCTAATGTTCAAAAAGTTAACAAAAAATCACAAAAAATCGTAATATCGAATCGCAATACTTATTGAATCGGCACCCAAGTATCGTGGTAGTACTGAATCGGGAGATAGGTGTATCGTCCCAGTCCTATTTTTTAGCAGGTTAAAAAACATCTAGCCAAAGCCATCTGTCCAGGGGAATGAGAGAGGGAGAGAGAGCACTGAGGGCCATTGAGGAGGGGACACAATCCCAGGAGAGAGGAGGGGTTGTGGAGGGGTGGCTGGGTGTGTGTGTGTGGGGGGGTGGTAGGAGGACAGGGTCTGAGGGTCTCTCTGGGAAGCCTCACCCAGATTAGTCACACAGAATTAATCGCAGCGGAGAACAATGGTCGCCGAGCTTCTGGCAACCCCAGCTGTCGCTCCGTGAAAGAAAAGAAATGCAAGATTTAGGGGCTGCAAGAGTTTGGCTGCCGAGGGGTAGAGTGTGGTGGCGGTCACACACACACACACACACACACACTCTCTCAGTGACCCCTGTCCTCATCAATGTCCACTCATTTCTGTCTCAGCTCTCTGACCATTTGCCTCCCAGAAATAGCTACACTGGTGTGAGCTCTCGCCCCCTTTTTACAGCCCTCACATGTGTCAACCAAAAATCTGAGTCATGTCAGATTCCACAATCACACATTTCTCTGCACCATTCAAAAGAGAAGAAGAAGAAGAAGTAGAAGAAGAAGAAACACAGATTATTATTACAACTTACTTGCACTCTCCATTGCCATCTGGAGTTGCCTCACACCTCCCCTGGTTCAAACACGACTCCGTGGGCATGGAGCATCTTAGACCTGCAAAAGGAAAGTTTTAATACACCTGCTGAAACTTTTTTAACAACTTTTTTTTAAGCAACCAGTTTGTGTCTGTGTGTGTGATGCAGAAAATGTTTGTTTTCCTCAGGGGGATCACAAATAGCACATGTAATACTCCATAAATGTGAAGTCTAGGTGTGACTTCTTGCCACCTCATTTTTGTGGTGAAAAGGTGGACTTGGTTTGGCAAGTTGCATGCTCCTCTCTCTGCAGCTGTCCCATAAAGAATGTGCTATTTGGGGAGTAACACAGCTTTGCAATAATATAAAAAAACACACAACCTACTCTGAATCCACAACTGCAAAGGCATGCATTCACATACTAGTGTGAAAAAAGTTGCAGGACAAGTGTGCAACAGCTCCAAAAAAAAAGAAAAAGCAAATTGATGCAGTAGAGCAGAAAAGACATGTTTAGGATACTGCACAACAGGTGCATGAAATCATATAAGTAAACTTGATTAATGTAACAGTAAACCTGCAGGATGAGTGAAAAAAAGCAATGTTGCAATGTAGCAAGTTTGCAGGGCAGTGAATGCAACAAGTTAAAAACAAGTTTTTAAGAGCAAATAACTACATTTTCTTCATCTCACTAATGAAAGAAAAACATCCCCAAATAAAGTGTAATTTCCCCCTCTGGATCCACTCACCTCGTGTTAGTGCTATCAGCGACAACAAGAAAGTTAGTTTCACAAAGAAAATATGCATTCCTTCTGGTTTAAAATGGTTGTATAAATCCACGTGGGTTTTTTCATAGATCCGATAGTGTGTCTTCCTCTCCCGTTAGATAAAAATAATAAAAACAGTTTCACTTCATCCTCGAGTAGATAGATCCACAGAGAGAGAGAGAGTAGCTACTGTGAACTCCGAGCATGAGATGTTGTCACTTCAGACTCCGGCTTGGAAATGACTTGAGGGGACGAGCTGCTCCATCCGCTGCATGGAGGGGCGGTATTATCCTTCCTTATTACACACTCACACACACTTTAACAGTCACACACTGTTGGTCCCCAGACAGGCACAAGCTTTATAAAGAGATAACACATATGGTTTTTAGTTGTTGTTGTTGTTGTTGGTTTATTTCCCGGACGTTTTCCCTCTGTAGTGATTGGTCAGCTGACAAGTTTGAATCATTAGTCCAGCAATTAGTCTGTCACACTTATCACACTTATCATGCAGCTAGCTAACGTTAATTAAGTAAAGTAAAAAAAAGAAAAGAAATAAAGTTATAATATTATTAAGTAGTAATTTTACGTGTTATTTTCTTTTTTTCTCGTAATATTACGACTTTTTTCTCGTAAAGTTCTGAGTTTATTCTCATAATATTAAGATTTTTTTTCTCATAAAGTTATGACTTTTTTCTCGTAATATTAAGACTTTTATTCTCATTATATTATGACTTTTTTTCTCGTAAAGTTATGACTTTATTCTCGTAGTATTACAACTTTTTTTTCTCTGATTATGTTAAAGTTATATATATATAAAAAATGAAGTTTTGTAACCCAAAAAGAAGGTATGAACTCCAGTAAAATGATACATTTTGTTTTGAAGTGAGCAAGGAGTAATACATTCTCAGTAAATTTATCACATTTTGTGAGGGATCCTCCCTTTGTCTCCCTGAAATAGTCATACATTATTCCTAATATCGCCCCAATTTCATTATATTTTCACTTACATAATTGCATTTATAAAAATCAAACTCTAACAACTAATAAACATGGTCATTTCAGTTGTATTTCATTTTACCGACATGTAACTATACTGTCCCACCATCTGAAAACATTACATTGTTTCCAAATGTGTAGAAAAAATGTGTAGAAAACTTGAAACCTTTATTTTGGCAGCCAGCCCAGTACTTACAAAAGCACCGCAAAAGATACAGTTACAGTTGTTACAGTTCTTTTTAATTTTCTAGAAGTTTTTTTTGACAAGAGTCACAATTACAACAAATAGGAGAGAGAAATCAAATTGGCCAAATGCAGCTTTAATCCAGAAACTGAGTGTTTTGGTCTTTAAAAGCCCAAGTCATCAGTCAAACTATGTCAAGCGCTCCATCAGGGCATCACAACCTGACAGAGCCTGAGAAACCAGTCAGTGAGCAGTTAGGATCTTCTACATTGATAAATAAACGCTGACAGCGACTCACGTTAAGTTTTCACTCAGCCGGCCTGCAGAGTCAGCAGGAAACAGGAGAAGATTCCCATCAGGTGGTTTGTGAACAGAGCCTGAGCAGCTTCACACAGGTAACTGGTGTCATGCACAGGTAGACGAGACGGCCCTGATGGAGCGCTTGACATAGTTTGACTGATGACTTGGGCTTTTAAAGACCAAAACACTTAGTTTCTGGATTAAAGCTGCATTTGGCCAATTTGATTTCTCTCTCCTATTTGTTGTATGGGAATGTGACTCAAAGAACTGTAACAACTGTAACTGTATCTTTTGCGGTGCTTTTGTAAGTACTGGGCTGGCTGCCAAAAATAAAGGTTTCAAGTTTTCTACATTTCTGTTAAAATAGTTGGTGCTCATCTAAGTGATTTTAGACATTTGGAAACAATGTAATGTTTTCAGATGGTGGGACAGGCTTTATGTAGATAGTAAAGAGGTGTCAGACATCATCTTAGTGCAGATTAACTGACAAATGAAACCTCTTAGATGCAGTCATTCAGGATTGTTAACGGTATGCCGTAGGTGGTAACTGTGTCTGTCAACGCCGTCAGGCTCTTGTTGTTTTAATAATAAACCACAGAGTGAAACATGGAGACTGTGCCAGGACGTTACAGGTAAAACAGCTGCCAGACAGCAAAGAAAAAAACGTTTAAAGCCTGAGGGCAGACAGAGCGTAGGAGTGAAGGAAGAGACAACGATGGAGAGAAAACGTTAAACGAGGAGGTGGTGGAGGTCACCATGAAAAGATGTATGTAACCTACATGTCTGTTCACATGCACACTGATAATAACATGATTCTACTCAGATTAAGGCGATACTAATGTGGGCATTGTCATGCAAATGTCTCAGTCTGGCTATCTCATAATCAGCTTTGGCTGTTTGGCTATTAACCCACCAGCTCAGTCAGTCAATTAATTTAATCACCTTAATAAGAGGATAGTCTGATTTCACTTTTTGAATGATCACATGAAATGTTTCTATACTGTACATGTACAGTTATTTATTTGCACTGTTTGTATTGTTTACGACTATCAGAACACTTGACTTGTATATAGACATTTTATTTTATTATTGTATTCTTATTTTATTGTTGGTCATTGGTGCTTTTTATAAATATTTATATAATATTTATATAAACACACCTATTCTTTCACTATGTGTACATAACAGTCCTGTTTATTCTTCACCTTTATTCGTCCAACTTTGTTGTCCTTGACCATAGCAGTTATTTCTATTTCTGTGTAAGTACATTGAGAGAGCTGCATAAAACTGGAGTCAAATTTCTTGTATGTATGTACTATACTTGGTCAAATAAATCTGCGGTGGTGGAAAATTAGATTAAACTTTAAATTAAACATTTGACCGAAAGCCCAGCACGGTTATGGACTTTGAGTTGAGATTGTTGAGATATCTGATGCCTCTAAAGTCAAGAATTAAATCATTTTGAACCTCAATTTTCACGCCAACACAGACTACAAGTCCTCAAACTACTCAGACAAAAAAAGAAAATTTGAACACAACAACAGAGCCATCTCCATCTGCTGATGAAGACCATGTGATATCGTCGTAAGCTAATACCAAATACTTGATTGTGCTCCTTGTAGTTTCTGAGATACAGCAATTTTCTTATCATACTATATCGAGTATTTGGGCACATGGGACTACTGTTTTTTTCCCCCTAAAATATAATAGAGACTATTGTTAAGACATGATCCCATCATGTGCTCAAAGACTAGATGTATTATAATAAGAAAAACTCACTAATCAGCCAAACGGCTTGACCGATTTTGAAAATGTCTTCTCCTTTGTGCTTTTAAAAGGCAAGTAGAGAACACTTCCACCAAAGGAAATTAAAAATGTCAGTTGCGGGTACAAGATAATAAGAGACGTAGGTTTATCTGAGGGAGGGTTGGCTAGTTGAAGAAGAAAAAAAGCCATCAAGACACGATTACTTTTTACTTTTTGTGTCTAATAAAGTGGTTGATTTGAGGGATGTCCAGCATTTTGTCACT
Organism: Sebastes fasciatus; assembly: GCF_043250625.1. NCBI lineage: Eukaryota > Metazoa > Chordata > Actinopteri > Perciformes > Sebastidae > Sebastes > Sebastes fasciatus. The sequence continues at coordinate 29,220,225 of NC_133800.1, forward strand.
TAAACAACAACTTTCTTTATGAACAGATGGTGTGTGGCCTCACTTGACATTTTAAACGTTGGACTTTCACGCCGACTGGGTCAAAGTTTGACCTCATTCTCAACTCTGATCTTTATCAAGGTCATTCGCTGGTATCAATTTACACATATTGACTATTTCACACTGCTGGTCTTCTCCCAGGTGAGTATAGGGGGGAAACAATCCCCCATCCCTTCTGAAAAGTTTTAAGACATTTCCAAACATATGCCTATAAAAACTCCCTATTGTGCTGCTGTTCATTGTGGGGAGAAGGGGGGGAAACGTGTTTATTGTATCACATTGTGAGGTGGAGAGTAAACAGGATTTGTGTTGATTTCCTCCTCATTGTGTTGACCTGGGGGTCGGGGTCTGTCCCATCGACTGGTGCGGCACAGATGGAGAGACCTGTTCTACTTTATCAGAAAAACAGAGACAGCTGCTCAGGGTTGGATCACATCAGAAAACTACAGTACAATCTGTTAAAGCCCTGATTTTTGTCATTCTAGCCGTCTAATAAGGGATTAGGGTAGAAATCTGATATAATAGAAAACACTATTCTGCAGTATGATGAAGACTGGTTTGACAGATCTGCACTTGTTCCCCTTCACGGTCCTCATGTGATCAGTTTAACAGATACACGCTGCACTTTATTCTCATGGCAGCAACTTTAAAGCCACCACAGAAATGTGTTACTTCATGAATTATTTGAGCTTCACTGTGGAGAATGATGTCTGAGTTTAGAAGGCTGTTTCCATCTGCTGAACTTTCTTTTTGTGTTTTTAAAAATGCTTTATTTTAACACAGAGAAATCTTCTGAAATTCATGTATAAAATATGTTTGTATTAACTCTTAACTTTGTTCCTTTTTTAATCAATTATCCAGGCACTTTGCTCTCTTATCATGAATTATATGATCACAGGAATATATAATCATCATGACCGTTTAACTCCTGACTTCTGGCTGCCTGTTACGTTGGTGACGTAATATAAACTTGTTCAACTTCTGCACTCGCTGTATTTCATGAATGAGCAGTCGTCTGCCAAGTCTGCACGATGTTAATATCACTTTGCATAAAAGATCTTCTGTTGGAGCCTTTGAGAAGGAGTGTGGGTGGGCGCCGAGCAGCCTGCAGCGGCAGATGTGGCGTGTAAGGGGACAAGTCGGGACATGTTTATGTAACACATCATGCAAAGTAGTTGTCTGGTATCTGTACATCCACAATGAAGGGTTTTGGACAACTGTAATGTCAATGGTTATTAATACTTACTGTATATGAAGTAATGCAGAAAATAAAACATGTAGAAACATTTTTTTATATCTTTTTTGATGGAAACATGATGACCCCTTTAGATAGCGTGGGGTGGTGGGGTTAAAGTAATTATTCTATAATAAAGTAATTATTCTTTGTAGTTTCTGTCAACTGGTTTGTGATTTGCGACATTTTCCAGAACACCTGTTGACGCTCATCAGAGAACGGACATGAACTTGCCTCATCCAGTTGTTCTATAATGAGAGTTATGGCAGCAGTTTATCCACTTGAGAAAACATCACAGCCTACATTTCTAATGGCTATAACTCTTTAAAGGTATAATGTGTAGGAATTTACTGAAAACCAATGTGTAGACTCATACAAAATCCCTCTCAATCATCACTTATGACCCACTAGAAGTGTGTGGTGGTGTCTCCATCTGCAGAGACCCTGCAGCCCTCTGCCTGTATTTTCTTATTTTAATGTGTTCGGGACAGTTCTGGATGCCAACCTCTATAACGTAGTGATCCTGGTGCCAGATCATAAGCGTGTAAGAGGAAGCTACGAAGGTGGACACTGAGCCGGAAAAACGCAAATATAGCAAAACAGAAAGCAGACAAAACTCCGAAATGAGAGTGAATCTGAGGTTGGCTTTCACCCGCTGGCGAGCACCATGCATGTATAAAGAGAACAGGATACAGCGTTGGAGGCGGGCTTCCGTTCATTCCTATGAGAGTTGCTCAGTGAGGCATGATGCCAAAATGGCTCGACTGCCGAGTGATAAAGTACCCGGATCATCCTGCGATCTTCCGTATCCATTAGGCCCATAGAGCAGGCGCACTAGCGATTCCTTTAACCCCGCCTCCCAGCCCTCGCTCCAGCCTCGGTCTGGGTCTCATTCACATGAACGGAGGAAGGAAAATAACTCTGGATTCAACTATCAGTGCATTTCACAACTTTTAGGACCTAATAATTTAATTAAGGTCTATTCAAGTGTTCGTACTGGGAAGTTGATTTACCTAAAAAAAAATTATCCGCTATGTTACAGACGTATCTTTCCCAATATAAGTCTATGGGAAAAAGTATTTTTGGGCCCAGTGGCATCACGTGACGGACACAGAAGTTGTAGTACCGCCGTTTGGCCACTACAAAAATTGTCATTAATGACCGGCGCTCTTCCTTGGGGCTTGGTTTTGTTGCTTAAACCTAACTGCAGCCATTACCGTAGTTTTGTAGCCTAAACGTAACCGCAAACGTTTTGCGGTAACAGTGTGGCATATAAATGACATGTGAAGAGCCTAAAATGCATTATCATAACACACGGGAATGTCATGCTAATTATATGCCTTCCCATGAGATTGGGTTGTCTGGACTCTAAAAAGGATTGCAGATATAAAAACATTTCGACCTTCTTTGACACCAAAACCCACATGGATAACTGAAAATGTTTTATTTTTGATCACTGAAAACATGTTGACATGACATTGTGTCCACAAAACACCTAAAATACACCCGGAAATGAGACGTAAATCTCTATAAGCTGTTTTTAACAGTGTTTTTGACTTTAAACTTTTATATTTTATCCTTGAGAGAAATAAAATCAGCCTCTAGAAGTGTCAATTTCTCTGCTAAGAATCATCAGATGAGTTTACAATTATAAGTGACTCAAGCAGATCATATACCCATTAGCAGAAGTGTGAACAACTGTCACAGACAGATGTGTTTATTGTCTATACACTTGACAATTTTCCCGCCGACACTTACAGTAAAAGACCGCTGAAAACTGAGCTCCTCTAATCCCCCGACCCGTCAACAGACCAGCTTCCTGCTGATTCCTTCGCCACAACTGTTGTGTCGACGTCCCTCCCACAGATGTTCGCTAAGCATCTTGAAGGGCCCCGAAGGATCCAAGCGGCCTCTTCAGAGCCCTGCGGTCTCGTTTCCTTTCCAGAAAATAACTACAACCAAGCCATTTCTAATTATACAGCCTTGTTTACTACTTACACATTCACAGGCCTGTAACAAGCTTCATGGATGGGGAAAGAGCTGACCCTCGTACCCTCACATCCCCCTCAGGGACTCTCATTAGCTGGACAAGATTGCTTGGGCCCAGTTTAGCTAAAGGTCTGTAAAAAACAAGGAACAGTGTGGTCTACAGTATGTACTCAAAACAATCGTGCCCTGTATTTATTCAATTTTATTGATTGTGTGCTTCTTTTTTTGTGTTTTTACTGCATTTAGAATTTGTTTGAACTTTTAACCCTCTGGGAAAAGCTGAGAAGCTGAAGATTAATTTGAGATGCAGCTCAGCACTGTGTGTCAAATTGTTCTAGTCATAAATCAGAAATAAACATGAATTATTTAATTTATAAATTAATCAAAATAAATTGTAAAAGTGTATAAGGGTTTAGAATATTATGATAGAAGTATATGATGGCCATTCCCATGCTCTATTATGTCTTTTTGTCAATTTTTGAGTTGATACCATTTGTTACACAGATTTGGTGCTAAATATAACCATTTTTTACCACTCGAAAATTGATAAAAATAATCAATACTCCCTCCAAAATACCACATTAAGACACCAAGACCTTGAGGAACACCATAGAAAAAGCCATGCTGTGATTTGGTATCAAAAACTTTTGACATTTTGAGATTTCTGCAAGAATTGGCGAGCACTTCTGTTGTGGAAACTGCTCAGAAACCCCCTTATTGTCAATCTACCTAGGAAAGCCATCCATCCTCTGAATGCCCTGTGTCTCTAGTTTGTGGTTGTAAAGTTTCATGAGGCTGTGATTATCCTAGAGGTCACCACAGGTCATTTTATACAGTGAGGTCAAGTTTCAAAAAATGGTCTTGTCTCACTACAATGAAATAGCTACTATGGGGTCTACCATCATCACACATAAATACAGTTGGGCTCATTGGATCCACAAGAATCTCAGCTTTACAGTGCTACCCAGCTTTACAATTTATGTAATTCCAACAGTGTTTAGGGACCCCAGTATGCAGAAATATTCAAACACACCATTTTAGAATAAGCGAAAATAACAAATTTATACTGCATTCAAAAAAACTGCATGTGATTATCATAAAGTGGGCATGTCTGTAAAGGGGAGCCTCGTGGGTACCCATAGAACCCATTTTCATAAACATATCTTGAGGTTAGAGGTTAAGGGACCCCTTTGAAAATGGCCATGACAGTTCTTCCTCGCCAAAATTAGTGTAACTTTGGAGCGTTATTTAGCCTCCTTCCCAACAAGCTCACATGACATGATTGGTACCAATAGATTCCTTAGGTTTTTCCAGTTTCATGATATCTGTACCTTCACTGGGTTAAAAGGGCCTTATTTTCCTCCTTCTCCTGCACATATCTGTTTTTTTATTTGTTTCTGAATAATTTCCACATTATTTCCGAGACGTTTCCTGGAAAGATCTATGCAATTTGGAACTAAGTATGTTACATTTCCAATAAATCAATTCCACATAATTGCTTGTAGGGAGTCTGTTAGTCAATGCACAGCAGCTCAGCTCAACATGCACATAGGGAAATTATGTGTACGTGCAACATTATTTCCTCTTATTTCCAATAAGTGAATCACATCATTGAAGAAGAACCGTGCACAAACGCTTGATCAGCTCTTTTGTCTGTATTTCCTTTTCCCAGTAAGTGGTTAGTTCGGGGCCATACCTTTAACACCAGCCGTTTGATTTATGGTCTAAATCTACACACATCCACCTCTGAGACGATTCTTAAAAAAGCGTGGTGTCCACGACGATACAAAGCATACCTGAGGGAGGGAAAATAGGCCATTGTATTGCAGTGGTATTATTTCCTGAGTGTTTCAAAAGCGTATTAATGTATCCTGGTGTTGCTGTATTGTTCTTATCAGGGAGGAGGGTTTACTGACTTTATTGTTGAAATGTAGATTATGTTGAGGATATGCAGGCGAGGGTCGTTGGCTCCTGCTTTCCTGCAGTAGCAAGGTTAAGGGAAGGAGGTGGCTGCTGAGAGTCTCAGTAGCAAATGTATTGTTGGGATAGTTTTGAAAGCTCTGCTCCGAAGTACAGTCTTAAAGCTTCAGTAGGCAACACGTTTTTTGGCATCATTGGGCAAAAATTCCATAATAACCTTTCAACATATTATAATTCAAGTGTTCTGAGTGAAAACTTCTGCACCTCCTCATGGCTCTGTTTTCAGGCTTTAGAAAATCTAGCCCATGGCGGGAGACTTTGTCCAGTCGCAGGTCATTTCAGAGACAGAGCGTTCCTATTGGCTGTGTTCCGACTGGTGGGCGGTGCTTGGTATTTTAGATCTCAACTTGGCTGCCGGGTCACAAACTTTCTCATTTTACCACTATGTACACTATGTGACGAGTTGGGATAAGAATGTGTTGCACATTGTCAGTGCTCATTATTTTTAACCCTCAAACGAAATACGCCGTATTATTACTCAGCTGTGTTGAATACTCTATTCTGATTGGTCAATCACGACGTTCTAAGGTCTGTTATTTCTTTATAGCAGACCGTTGCTATATATAACAGACCGTTGCTATGTATAACAGACCGTTGCTATGGGCGCAGTTCTGATGTTGGACTCTGGCGGACTGTTTTTGTGTCAAAATATTGATTTCTTCAGTAAGTAGCCGCCTAGTTGCCGCCTTCAGGGCGATGCCGCATCCCTCCGCTTCACGTCCCCTGTCGGGAATTCTTTCACAACAATGACCAGCTCGCTGCACATTATCCCTTACTTGTTTTGAGTGGCCCATTGACGGGAACGCATACTAGTCATCAAGATGGTAATCTTTCCCATCTCTAAATAAAGAATGGGAAAGCCACAGTCTGATAACACATTTATGCATTTATTTCAGTTCATGAACATCAATGTTTTATTGATATAAATTAAACTGAACTAGGTGCATCCTCACTACAATAAGCAGGACAATTCTGCTGCATGATGATCGTCATTTTTTATAGTGTGTATGCTTCTTCCACCACTGTCACTTTGTCGGGCATAAATTCATAAATACACTCAAATAAATTGGCACTAGGTTGAAAATAGGGAGTGATTTCAGACAGAGCAACAAACTCGAATTAGATAAATCTTAATTTTTAGCCACTGATGAAAAGAAACAGTCACAAAATGTTTCCACCTAACAGGAATAAGGTCAACCTGTCAAAACTACTGAGCCAGCAAGTTGAAATACCATTACGACTGCTTCCTGTGCTACTACCCATTAAGCTAATTACACTAATGATAGCTGGTGTGTTGCACGCCATTAACAACATACATTTGTCAATTTTACCGCAGCTGCTTCCCAGTATTGTGGCGCCCCGGCTACGTAAGCACAATGTGCGGACAGCCAGACGCAGCGGGTCAGTGGTTCTCCGGCCCAGAGTGAAACGGAGTCATGGGAGGTCCAGAGACCCAGGTTCTGTTTTTGGACGTATAATCACAAACAGGAAGTCCCTGCAAGCCAGTCACACAGCGCCACTTCCTCCTTTTGTTTACAGGGGGGGTTGAATTAAACTCCCAAAGACAAAGTTGTACCAATGTTTGCTGCTCCAGCATCCATTTCGCCCCCGTTACTCTGTTTCTCAATCTGCTTTCTATCTATCAGTGAATCTTTCTTCATCCAATCATCTTATTCTAAAGTTTTTTTGTTGTTCTGACAATAAGGGCTTTAGATCAGAAACATGTTTATATGGGGCTGTTTTGGAAGGATATAATGTCACACAAACATTTTTTATTTTGTTTGGAGGACTTCAGAGATACACAAAATTAAACTTTCCCTCCATTCTTCTTCTACAGTGAAATTAGCGCTGTCAAAACTTCAGCTTCCTGTCAAATGCCACTGGACGCTCGTTTTGGATGTCAGCATATTTGGGGTGAAAATTACTACTTTTTGTAATGTTGCACTGGTATTGTAAAAATTAGGTTATCATTTATCTTACATTGAATTATAAACAGAGGAGGGATGTGAGAGGCTTTAAAGGGTAACTTTGGTATTTTTCAACCCTATTTTTCCATGTGTTTGTGTCTAACTGACTAATAGGGACAACAATTTCTGAAATTGGCCCAGAGTTGAAGGAGAACGCTGTCGAAACGAGCTTCTTGGACAAGTGAGCAGCGTCAGTGTAAAGCAGCAACTTGGGGTTCAGTGTCTCGCTCAAGGACACTTCGACATGCAGACAGTAGGAGCTGGGGATCAAACCGCCAACTTTGTGGTTAAAGGACGACCTGCTCAACCCACAAAGCTATTGGTCTGTTTGTTATTATGTCCAAATCCCGCTCAAGGCAACATGTCACCTCGCCAGATTTCAGGACGAAACTTCTCCTTGAGCGAGACTTTTTCCATAATGTTGTCAGACACTTATAATAACAATCAGAGCCTGTCATGGCAACAACAAGCACTTTTAGTGGCTGTAAATGACGGTGCCGGCTTGCCCCAATAGCACCATATTGCAGCATGTGAGCAGCAGCCGTCTGCAGCACTCTCCATCAATACTGGACCAATTTCAGAAATTGTTGTCCCCATTAGTCAGTTAGACATAATACAGACAATAACAAAGTTACCCTTTGAGTGGAGAAAACAACTGTATCTACAGTTGAAATGATAAAAACTGCCAAGCTGCTTTTACGGGTGCAATATTGTTTGCATTCATCGCAAAGTTTTTATTTTGTATATGATCAAATGTGGCTCACTCACTCCAGAAACGTGTGAATAGCTACTGTACCACAGTGCAGGTTTCCCTTTCAATGGAATGCATCCAGCTTGTTGTGGCTTAAGACGTAGTGTGACACACCTCCGAGCTACTGTTCCCAGACAGAGAACACCGTTCCTTTGTTCCTTAAACATTTGATAATTACTGCAGAGAGAACTCCTACTGCATACCACCCTTTTATGTGCTCCATCCACTGTGAAAACTCCCTGGGTCGTGTGAAGTCTCAGCCATTATGCAAAAAAGCTATTTTTGTAAGAACACAGTTTAATGGAAAAAGTCATATCAGAGGCTGTTTTATGAGGATGCAAAGGCATCTCAAGGGGATTATGTGTTACTTAAAATGTTAGCTTCCCAACGTTACACTGACGCTACTTTGCCTGAGGTGCAGCCAGGAAAGAAAGGCTGCGTTTGGGAACTATGTGGCCTTTCCCTTATTAGGACTTCCCATGGGACTCTGTAATTCCACTTCTCCTTCAAATATCTTTCATTCTGGGCTTCTTCTTCTCATTTATAACCTCTTTTACCTTTTTCTTTCTGCCTCTACCATCTTGATGTCATCCACTCTCCGCTGCCATATACACCCTCGCCGCTCTTTCCGTCTGTCATTCGCTGTTTTCTCTTTAATATTTTAGCTGCCAGTCAGTATTTCAGTACGTCACTCCCACACACTCAGTGGCCGTGCCATGTGTCAGAGGTCCCAGGCTTGTTTAATTCCCAGAGGCAATTTTAGCAACTCTAATTCCACTTTTTTCCCCCCCAAATTGAAACAAGAAACTTCCAGTGAAACATAAAAATAGACTTAATTCACATGCCATGAAAGGCCTGTTGTGTTCCCAGTCAAATACAGACTAACTCAATCACGAGTCTAATCTTGATTAATATAGTTTTGATCATTTGCCTAGAAGTCAGCTCCATCTGCCACACAAAAACTCATTCAGCGATGCAAAATGTTGCACGATGATGTCACCGAAGGGCACCATGTTCTCCGCCATTGAATCACTTCCTGCAGAATAAGGGCCACCACCTAACATTATAGTTAGGTGCGTCACCTTTTCCCATTCACAGCTCATTTTGCTCCAATTTTGCCATTCCTACTTTTCTTTTTTACATCGTTACGGAGCCCAACACCCTCCTTTACACACATGTTCTGAGACATTGTGGACAGAGACAGGAAATGGAGCAGAGAGAGGTGAGACATGAGCTGCCATTGAAACCTGTCTGGGTGTGGTTCATTACTGTAACTTGAGGACAAATCTGTTCTCAATGTAACAGCCACCCTTTAAAATCTATGTACACGTCTGTAGGGAAATCTTTTTTGACTTGTGTACTTACTTAGTTAGCAACTAAAGCATAGGTAATCCTTTTTATGGTTATGTATAGGCGTTCACAGCACTTTGTTACAGTTACGGAAAGATGGTGGTCTTGAATCAATTAAAAGTCAACAGGGACGACCTGTTTTATTTTGAACCAAAACCACAATCTTTCCCATCTTAACCAAAGTTCTTTAGTTGCCTAAACCTGACCACACACCAGATTCAGACTGCAGATCCCGGTCTCTGGTGTAACAGTCTTTTACTTTGTACACCTCCCCACAAATACAGTACTTCACTCTTATGTAAAATGTTGCCACTGAAAATAAACCAGGCAGCAATTATATTCACACGCAAAAGCTAATTAGTACAAATAAGTTGGCAGACAGGGCAAGCTTTGGGACTTTTTTTTTTTTAAAGAGGACATTATGTTTATTTCCAGGTGCACTTGTATTTCAGGTTTCTACTAGAACATGTTTACATGTTTTAATAACCAAAAAACATTTTCTTTCCTCATACCAGCTGTGCTGCAGAACCTGTTTTCACCCTCCGTCTGAAACGCTCTGTTTGAGCTCCTGCTGGTCACGGTTATGTTAAGGCAACAAAACCACTTACGTTTAGGAAAAACATCATGGTTGGGTTTAAAATAAGTACATAAGTTATGTAAAATACGTTAGTAAACAACGTAACAGAAGTACGGAAAACACATTACGAACGTCACTAACCTAACTTCAAAATAACTCTACACTTTGGGACACAAACACCATGCAGTCTCCTGGTTGAAAGTCTGTATTTGTTTAACCGTTCCACCTACCGACCCGCCCACCGTAAGCAGTCTCACTCACTTTTTATTCTACGTCACTAGCGCTGAGTGTAGCATAGTCACACAGATGCATTTGCATTGCAGTCAGTACAGACTACATGGCGTACACATGACACTCCAAAACCAACAAAGGTGTTGTTATTGCATGTAAAATGACTTAAAAATTATAATGTCATTCATACATGAAAGTCCTGTACATCTTTGACCGATCCACTGCCCCTCTTACGAGATCTTTGTGGACTTTCCCTTTATACTCGTTATTAAACCACGTAACATAACGGTCCCTTGATATACTACGTCAGTTGCTCTGACCGAATGCAAAAAGATTGACATTCAACGTATCTGTGTGTTTGCAGAAACGTACAATACCAGCATTTTTTCCTGACGACTCGGCTGCTAGCAGCACTGTCAGTCAACCATTGTTATGTTTTCACAAATATGTCCAAAAACTGTTTCATCCTCATTTGAAAGATGAAAAAAATGTCTTCAATAGTTGGAGTATCACTATATATTACACAAATGACTAAAACATCTTTTAGTTTTTTTACATTTTCTTGTCTTGACGGTGAGTCATCACCTGCTGACACACACTGAAAGATGTCTAATGTGATATCTGCTCTCTCCTCTGATGTAGCGGTAAACAGGGAGACATGATGTGAAAGTATCACCGCGCAGCTGGGACAGACTGGCTCCATGACCCTGTGGGATTGTGGGTAAATATCTGCAGCCCAGTCATGGGAATGAAATAGCTCCATGTCAAGTCTGTGAGCCGGGGTTACTGATATGGACTTAAACCGGTGCAAGGTCACCACTCGGACCGAGGGGGACTTTCTGTCTTTCCCTCCGAGGGGACTTTATCTCTTTTCTTTTTCTGTCTCTGTAAAATACACACAAACATCTCACTGTCTTTATCTTTATATGGAAAATATTTGCTGGAAAATAACTGTTTACTGGAGCCTTTGATGCTCTCCGGTTTATTATTCTAGGATTTTAAGAAGCTCTTAACGGTTGGACAATATAAGCAAGCCCTAATAATGTGCGTGTTTGTGTGTGCGCTGCTTATTTGTGAGAGTAATCTCATAATTGTAGTTTGGACGAGGGAAGGAAGGGTGAGGATTAGTGTTCCTCTGTGTGTCGCTGTGTAATGTGGGTGGGAGCTCGTGACACGGTGCCACACAAAGAGCGAGGAAACCAGGACGTCTGTGGGACAATGAAGCACCTGAGGGGGTTTAAGCTGGATGCTCGACACCACGGAGGATGTGATGGGAAGAAAATATTCACACACTTATCGTTTATTTATATGAGACTTCACTTTTCAGCTGAGTGGGGGGCCTTTGTTGTACATTACAGTGTTCTGAGGTATGGTTAGATATGAGCTCATTTAAGTTGAATGCATGTGAGGTTTTTTAAGCAGTTTACTGTAAACACTCATCCTGTATATTAATACGTTTCTGTTTTGCCCTATCATTATTCATTCATTCAAAAAGTTAATTATTATTATTATCAGATTAATTACTCCTGGGATACAGGAAGCGCATAGTTTGTTTTCCTTTTTGATATGAATAACTTTTTATTGTTGCCCAAATTGTCAGTTTACATTTTCATTATTCTTTTTTTTGCAGATGAAAAGTGACCCAATCACCGTGTAGTCTCAGTCCAAAAAATTTTACTATAGGAATTTAAGAACGAGAGGAAAGAAAAAACATAAACTAAAGAAAAAACAACATTTTCAGATCAAGATATTCAACGTATTCTCATTCGATTAAAATAGTTAATCCCAAATTAATCATTTTTTTTATCCGTTCAAAATGTACCTTAAAGAGAGTTTTGCCCATTTTTTAATACTCTTATCAACATGGGAGTGGACAAGTATGCTGCTTTATGCAAATGTATGCACTTATTTATTATTGGCAATTAATTAACAATGCAAAACAATGAGAAACCCTCACAGGTACTGCATTTAGCATAAAAAATATGCTCAAATCATAACGTGGCAAACTGCAGCCCAACAGGCAACAACAGCTGTCAGTGTGTCAGTGTGCTGACTTGACTATGACTTGCCCCAAACTGCATGTGATTATCATAAAGTGGGCATGTCTGTAAAGGGGAGACTCGCGGGTACCCATAGAACCCATAGAACCCATTTTCATTCACATATCTTGAGGTCAGAGGTCAAGGGACCCCTTTGAAAATGGCCATGACAGTTTTTCCATGCCAAAATTTAGCTTAAGTTTGGAGCGTTATTTAACCTCCTTCGCAACAAGCTAGTATAACATGGTTGGTACCAACGGATTCCTTCGGTTTTTCTAGTTTCATACAATGCAAGCATCTTCACTCTAGCCTTTAAACTGAGCCCACTACAACCTCCGACAGACGAAAAGAACACGTAAGAAATTAGTGGGGTTAAAACGAATTTGCGTTAACATGTTATTATTGCGTTAACTTTGACAGCCCTAACTCAAACCCAACATTCAGCCTGACATATTTCTTACTTTTGGAAACTTTGGGATCTCCACTATAGAATTTAAAATAAAGTTTCTGTGCTTGAACACAGTTTGGTTGCAGAGCATGAACTTGTAATGTAAGGGAGGCCTTTTTCACAGCAGACACTTTGACTTTTCACTGTAGGAAAAGTACAGGAGTTACTAATAACATTAACAATGGCTCAGTTCTAGTCAAGTGTCCCAGTAAGCTGTGACGGTATATAATACCAGGACCCTGAAACTGAAGCAGCTAAATGGAATCTAACCATCATTCATTTGATTAATTCATACCTGTGTATTTTTTTTGTCAAAATGTTCACTGTGAAAAATGAATATTTGCCCTAAAAGTTCCAGTTCGCATCTGTCGTGGCAGCAGCATGAGAACCTGAAATCACAACAATGGCTCTTGTGGAGTGCATACTTCCTCCTGAGCGGTGCCCGACCGACAGAATCACCTACTGTGCAGCTTTTCCCAGCAGCACTCACACAGTTCAGAGGAAGTAAATGTTTTGTTTTCTGCAATTAAGCTCCTTAGCTTCTTATTTAAAAAAGAAAAAGGCTCTCTGTTCCAGGTCTCACCTATAAGTCTGTGGGATGAAAGATATCCCTGACTTTTGTTCAGAATTCCCCTCTCACGTCCAAAAAATCAGAAGACCTTACATGAATTACAGAGCCGGTAACTATTTGTTTATGTACTTAATCCTGCTCTTAAAAGAAAACAGCTATTTGAGGCTCCGGCTCCCATGCAGTTCACAGGGTACTTGAATATCCCCTCTGTCTAAACAGAGACAAATACAGCAGTCTGCATATATAGACCTGTTTGTCTCTGGCTGGCTCTCATGACAAGACAATCTTACAACTGTGGGAAATGTATATTGCAGCTGGGCTACATAATTGAGTGGCATTAATCCCTAAACAGCAGCTGTGAGAAAGTTCTGAAGAAATAAAAGGTTTAATGCACCTTTTGACTGCTAATAGCTGTGAATCACTTTCAGCCAAACAAGGAATGAAACACCAAACAATGCATCATTGAGAAGGAACAAGTATTTTCCCAACATCAAGTCACAGGTACTTTTGTTGACTGACAGGTGTTCAGATTATCGTTCACTTTATGCTCAGCAATTTGAGTTCAAACACATCAGTAATTATTCCCTGAGATGTTTGTTCTCTTGTTTAATATAGAGAGACGGTGATGGAGGCATTCAGTCCTCAAAAAGGTTGGAGCGTACTTAAAGATGCAATAAATACGATTTTTATTGCCATAATACAAAATGTGACTTGGAAAATATGAGTCAGTGTTTACTTAAACATGTGCTTACACTTTCTGGGGTACAAATTACAGTTAATATTTTGTTTTGGAACAGAAACTAACCGCCTGGCATCACATTTTTAGTTAAAAAGGCAAAATAAGCCTCATTCTCAAGCCAAAAAAAGGTAAATGACAACACCAAACTACTGCCGCCCGCCACACACACTTTGGCAATCATGTGGGTGAATGGACCCCAACATACCTACATTACTCAACTTAGAGCTCATGTAACATTATTGTGCTGCTGTTTTCACCAGGACTCTCTTAGTCTCTACAAAATGTCCTGGTTAAAATAAGGCCACATTTAAAAAAAATACGCAATATGTGTCATTGTGATAGTGTTTGTCCTCTAGACCAGGGGTTCTTAAACGTTTTTATCTTGGGACTAAGTGCATAAATGCAAAACTTCTACATTATCCTACTGTCAATAAAGGAAGAATTATTCATTAAATACTCAAATTGATACCTTCTATAATAAAGAAAAGCCTTGACTATGTGACTCAGCAAGCACAGCCTAGCTGTCGAGAAAGGTCGGCAACTCGGCATAGACAGAGCTGACTGTCAGAGGAGGAGAGACTCTGCTCCCAGTGTAACTGACGAGAGTCGGAGTCACCTCATGCCACAAATATCAGGACCGCAAAATGACCACAAGTGATGCAAAATGACTACAAATAGTCGGAAAGCGACTGCGAAACGACCATAAAATGACCATAAAGTGATACTAAATGACTACAAAACAACTACAAAGTGGCACAAAACGACTGCAAAGAGACACGAAAGACCTGCAAAATGACTACAAAATAACAAAAAACAACTACAAAGAGTTGCAACGCCACTACAAAGTTGCACAAAATGACTACAAAGAGTCACAAAAGGCCTGCAAAATGACCACAAATGACGCAAAATGACCATAAAGTGACGCAAAACAGCTACAAAGAGTTGCAAAGCGACTGCAAAGTGACGCAAATGACAACAAAGTAACTCAAAACTACTACAAAGAGACACTAAAAGACTACAAAGAGCTGCAAACCGACAAAATGATGCAAAAACACTACAAAGTGGCACAAAATGACTACAAAGAGACACAAAACGACTACAAAGAGTTGCAAAGGGACTACAAAGAGCCTGTGGCTCTGGTAGTTTTGTGTCTCTTTCAGTGTGGGTGTCTTGCTCCTATGTAGGAAGGGGTAGGAGGCCTTTCACATGTCAGTGTCCATAATACACTTCTCATAATCTGTGCATGGCTATAGACTGTCTGGAGTTACAAATAGAAACTATTTATTGATATTAGAATATCATATTAGAATATTTAGGGTTTTTTATTTGGCATTCATTGTCAATGTAACTACTAATATTGTTAAAGTCCTTTTTAAAAGTTTCCAGACGCTGATGAAAACTGAGTGCTGTCTTCTAACATCTAACATCTAAACATCTAAACATCTAACATCGAAACAATTGACTTCCAGGTCCAGGAAAAGGCGGTTGTGAGATTCTCACCTACAGCAGCCTCACAAACTCTTATCAAACTTCTCATCAGTTTCCCACACTGCGTCCGCTGCACATGACGTTGCCTCTCTGTTTAGGATTGTTTAGTAAATGCTGACGCTGTGTGATGGAGCCGGTCCAGGTACCTTGCTGCCATCCAGTATCTGTGAGACCGTCAGACTCCGGCTTGGTTCATCTGACACCTGTCATCCTGTTTCATCTCAGTTAACCGTTTGTTTCCCCTCTCCGCACAAAGGAAAAAGCCTGAAGGTTATTGGCTATTGTTTACCAGCCAACCCCGTATCTTTTTCTCGTCCTGCACACAATCATTGGTGAGATTTTCCTTTTTTTTTTTTAAAGCAGGAACAAAATTCCTTCAGAGCCTGGGAAAAAGTCCTAAATGAGGAAATGATATTGATGTTTACATTCACACACTAGTTACCCCGCTACCTCATAGAGATTTACGTTAGTCTGTGTTTTGAGTCAAACTTTTCCCCTCCAGAAACACATTTGCATGCAAGAAGAAGATATGATAAAGATCTCATCAAGCAGCCGGTATCATTTTGCATGACCATGTTTATCCTTTAAACTGCAAACAGAACGAGCAGCGAGACTTTGCATAACAGTATTTTATAAAAAAATATTTCGCTGTGTGAATGTTTTCATCAAAAAAAGTCAGTCCCACGTACTGTCATATCTCGACTCGTCAGATTTAGAGTAAGTCAGCCCTGTAACTGTAGCTAAACACTCATAAACAAAGAGGCTATTTTTACACGTAATGAGCCCACTGCTGATTGTCTTACAGCCTCTCTGTGTCCTCCGTCCGTCCATTCAGAGTCACTGAGCTGGAGCTGGAATGTCCGACAGCGACGGATTGTCCCATCAGCCCTTTACGGGTTGTTGAAGGCTCATATTTATTTATGGATTTCACCTGGCAATAGCCAAAATTTTGCGCCAAATCTCCCTGTATGTAAATTTTGAAAAGCACTTCACACCATCACAGTGAAGCTCAAGTCTGCATTCATTTTTACATCATCAGTGTGAGGTAATGCAGCGCAGACTCTTCTAATCAATCTGTACTCACGACATTATTATGTATCATTAATGTCACACTGAAATGTTAGTTCTTGCACCAAAAAAGTTTTTTGTAGTTCCTGAAAACATTTTACAGCTACAGTATGGTTTGACCACATTCCAGTCACACAGCAGTTTGTGAAATATAGTTACAAAATTGAATCGTGTACATAGACACACATTTTTTTTCGTGATGTTCAGCACGAAATCAATTCGTATTTAATCAATGTAATTGTGAACCGGGAAATAGAAAGAGCGAGAAGCGGGAGGACGTTGAGGTGGATGGGTGGCTCAAAAAACACAAGACTTTCGCCTATAGGAGACCGCTGTTTGTGTCCCGTGTGAAACCACAAGTCAAAGTCATTTGTCATGTAACTTCCATACTTAAGTTACGCCACTTCTGGTGTTATTTTAACCCAAACTGCGATCTTTTCTTAAACCTAACTAAGTGGTTTTGTTACCTAAACCTAACCAAGTCAGTCTTTTCTTAAACCTAAATAACTAGTTTTGTTGCCGAAACCTAATCAAGTCAATCATGTCCTAAACCTAACTAAGTGTTTTTGTTACCTAATCCTAACCAAGTCGATCCTTTCCTAAACCTAACTAAGCAGTTTTATTTTGAAAAGACTGGAGTAGAAATTGACACGTGCGTCACGTGTTGCTGGACATTCGTCAGAAAAAGCATGAAAAACACCTAGTTGTAAGTCGTGCTGAGCATCACGAAAAGAATTGGAAATTTGTGTGTATGTACACAAATCAAATAGATTTAATTTTGTGACTATTTCACAAACTACTGTGAGACTGTGTTGTTGACCAACATATTGTCGTATTGTTCTATCGGCCCCTTGCGTCCCCACGTACAGGCCCTAAATAACTCTGCAGACTTCGGCGGGGCAGACCTCCTCTTGGTCCGGGTTCACTGGTCATCGCCTCTCTCTAGCCGATCTCCTCTGGGAACAAAGGCTTTTACTGTGCGCGGACGGACAATGTCGAGCACAACGAGGCGTCTGGCTCTGACACAGTCAAGCCGACAGCGACGCGGGCCACACAGGCTCTCGTCCTTTCATCGCAATTATGTTTGGTCCTTCTCCTAATTGCGGAGAGCTGGCTGGAGTGAGGCGAGGAGAGGAGAGGAGAGGCTGGAGGTTCGGACTGAGGGGGTTTATTGAACTGAGGGATGAAGAGAGGGACGAGGCAGGGTCAGGGAGATGGTCGCTCATTAGGGATTGAACAGCTGCCAAGCTTCCAGCTGCCTCTGCTCAACACGGGGCTTACTGAGGAGGCAGAAAATGTGGTTCACTCTCTCCACCGGCCTTTCCTTATCTATTTCTCATCCTTACTGTTTCTTCATCGGTTTCTATTCTTCTTCGCAATCTCTTTTTCACCGTCTCTCTTGATCTCTGATTCCTCCCGTCGTGCTTTCTATCCCTTTTATCAATTAGCATCACCCTTCCTCCGGCGTGTGGGCAAAGAGCAGGAGAGTGCACGTGACGGAGATCAACACCGTCTCCTGTAACAGCCATTACTGATATCAACACGAGGCCCATCTGCGGCAGCGTGCCAATTAACCAGGCAGCATCTATTTTCATCTTCCCCGTGGTCGTCATTGATTCCCAGCAGGGTTGATGGGAGATGTCGTTCAGCTGGAAGCTCATGGGAAGTACCGGACTTTAACAAGCTATAGGATACAGTTCGGGACAAATGAGAGGTTTATTATGTGGGGAGTTAATAAAATCCAGAGAGATCCCCGGAGGACGGGCGGTGACAGATGGAGAGAAACAGTTGGTCAGGAGGGTTTTTTAAGGAAGTTTTGAGATTTGATCTTATGTTATCGGAATGGAAACTGTTGAAGTTTTGTTTTAGATTAACCTTTCTGCCCGCTAATGGATGGGTGGATGGATTAACCTTTCTACTTCTGCTAAAGCATCTTATCTGCTCAATCTAAAAGGCTTTTTTGTATTGTGTTCTTATTATTGAACTTCATACAGGAATTGCTTATGACTGTTGCACCGGTTTTTGCAAAGTTTAGGTCCTTTACTACAAATGCAGCATATTTCTGAATGACTCTTGAAACTTGCTTGACTTTAAAAACTAACTTTTAAAACTTTATTGCCAAAAGTATTTTCTCTCTCTTTCTACTCTCCAACCTGAAATGGTTAAAGGTGTCACATGTAAGTTCACATTCAAACCTTTACGTATAGCTCAATGAAACCAATCCCTCAAAATAGATGAGGAAACAAACAGGGGCCCAGTGTAAGTCCGTCTGTCCGTTTGTCTGTGGACTGACATGTGGTCTCTGGTCCCTTTTATGTCAGTGACGGCCGCCATTCATGGCATCCAGTCTGAAACGGACAGATGATGTGTTGAGGGGGATATTAAGCCGAGTCTTAGCGCTCCCGACACATCTGACCTGACATCAGTTATCAAGGGTTGCTGTTTGACAAACCATAGTGGCGTATTACATACCGTAGTCCAGGGCTGGAGCTACCATTGAAGACACTGAGATCATGACATTTTGTTCTGGGAAATTGGGGGTTTTAGACATAGTATTTGTCTACTTTTCAGCCAATAAAATGAATAAACAAATACATATTTTTTGTCTACATTTCAGCAAATAAAATTAATAAACAAATACATATTTTTTGTCTACTTTCAGTAAATAAAATTAATAAACAAATACATATTTTTTGTCTACTTTTCAGCCAATAAAATGAATAAACAAATATTTTTTTCTACTTTCAGCCAATAAAATTAATAAACAAATACATATTTTTTGTATTTGCTGACTTTTCAGCCAATAAACAAATAAAGGATTGAGGATTTCTTATGTCAGACTTTTATTCCTGGCAGTGTGAAGAAGGTTTTGAAACGATATTCAGACCATCATCTTGGGGAATAAAATAGTAACGCTTAATTAATGTGAAACAAAATAATCTCACTTACTACCTTTTTTGCAGCTTTAACTAAACTGCATCACAAGGTCTATTTTGTCTTTCATTAGCATCTCACACTTTGGTGCCAATTATGGGCAAAATAGAGAAATTCTGACACAGTTGTTTGAGTTTTGTTGTGTTGAATTTAGCAGCATTTGTTGATTCAAATATTCTTGAAAGAACTGCTCCATTTAAATAAAACTGCAAAATGCAACTGTAAATCCAAGTAGTTAAAACATTTTAGAGATTTTCTTTGGGGGATTTCAACTCACAACCTCAGTATTTATTTATTTTAAATCCTAGCTTTGGCTCTGTGTAAATCTTTAAATATTATGTAATCATCTCATTCTCATACTTCTACAGTAAATCGCAAAAGGAAAACAACTGGTCACTCCCCGGCACTCTTTATAACTTTCACATAAAAGCAACCTCGTGCAGACGACCGTAGCTGTTTGCAGTGAAATCAGCGTCGGCTTCCTCCTGACAGGCGGGAGCTGAATGGAGGGAACAAACTAAACACTTTCCGGAGATTCTTACTCTCGTACACAATCAAGCCTGAATTACACCTTATCATCACCACGGGAACAATGTCCTCATTCAGGCTCCCGACATACAAGGATCTGGTCCAGCAACAACAAGCAGGCACACACACACACACACACACACACACACACACACACATACACACACACACACACACACAGAGCTGTTCTAATATAAATGTACTTGTGAGGACAAGAAAGCAGCAGTGTGTAGAAATGGAGCATATTATTTTTATAAAACAGTCTCTATATCCTGACAGTAGTGCATGAGGCAGGTAATCTGAAAAAAATGATGTGCCTCTGTGTCCTCCGGTGTTCCTAATGGCATCTGCAAGATTTCACAGACCGGAGGAAAACAACCAATCAGAGCCGATCTGGAGCCTGCCGTCTCTGAGCAGCTGTCAATCACTCGCGAACTCCGATCAAACGGTCAAACTAGGCAGCGCTGATCAAATATGAATCAATATTCTGTTACTGTAATGCCTATTTCTCTCCTCAAATGTTTTCAGAAACATCTTGTAGTGTACTGTTTAGCTGTAAAAGGAGAAAGTTTGTGACCCAGCAGCCATGTTGAGATCAGTTGAGGAAACACCAAGCACCACCCACCAGCCGGAGCACAGCCAATAGGAACGCTCTCTCTCTCTGAAATGACCTGTGATTGGTCAAAGTCTTCCGTCACAGGCTCGATTTTTTAAAGCCTGAAAACAGAGCCATGAGGAGGTGCAGAAGTCTAGTTATCTCTCAGAACACTTGAATTACAATATGCTGAAAGAAGATCATGCGATCCGATTGAAAGCTCCAGAACGGCTACTGAATTTGCCTCGTGGTGAAATTTTGTCAACTATAATCCGTCTCATCTCAGTAGTTCATTTTTCCTAAACTTAAAGGAACAGTCTGAAGCATTTTGGGGGATCTATTAGCAGAAATGTAATATCATATTCATAACTATGTTTTGTATAATCACCTGAAACTAAGAATCGTTGTGTTTCATACTGGTCCTTTAAAGGGATAATGTGCTGTAGTGTAGAATTTTCTAGTGCTTAAAAACAGAAAGATTGGAACCCTGAATTTACATTTGGTAACTTTAACAATAATAATGTGTCTTGTTCATAGTCCAGTTCCAAAAAACATACTGTAAAACTAACTTCTTGGGGCGGTTTACTCAGCCGTTATCCAGACAACTCAGTGAAGCCTGCTTTGTGAGACAAACCCCTGGTTTACCTTATATCTGCCAGATGGGTGGGACAGGTTGACAAGAGCCAATAATTTCAGACTAAACAGAAAAAACATTTGTCCGTTCGTCAATTTTCGCCCACTTCATGTAAACTCCATGAATCTGTGTCTACTTACAGGTCAAGCTTTATTTGTGGCTGATTTAAGTTTGACAGACTGAACCACTCTCAGACATGTGTTGAGTGACTGTAACAAACCACACTTTGGCATGTGAGGCGCTGCGTGTTTATCCTGTCGACTGTCACACAAGACTGCTTTGTGAAACCTGAGCAGAGACGAGTATGTGTCATCTGTTTGATGTTAATTTGTTGTGGGTCCAAGAAGTAACGTTATACTTTTATGAAATCAGCTGTTGTTGCCAAGTTAGCTGTAAAGAGGAGGAGGAGGAGGAGGAGGAGGAGGAGGAGGAGGAGGAGGAGTGAGCGACACCTCAGACATGTTGACCTTTTCTCGTTCACACAACCCTCCAAGTGACAACTTCAGTGAGCGTTTTTTACAAGAACAGAAAGTTTTTATTTTTGTATTGCATCAATTTTTTTATTGATTTCACATTGTTATCTATTTTTAGCAATGCTACTGTCGTGGCTTAAGGGACGGCAGGTCAGCTGATTGACGTGAATCTTTGTGGAGACATTCATTGTTCTCAGATGATTAATCCTAATGACTTTGGTGATCCCTTGACTTTTCATCTATGAGCTACCATAAGGTCAAAGTTTTATCTGTCCAATACCAGCATAACTTTTCCTGCTTTAAAACGAACTAGTGCAGTGCCCGTTCAGAACGGGTTGAATGTCTGGCCTGTGGTGTTGCTGCTTGCAGCTTTCTCGAGAACCACTTCACAACTTCACAAACAACTTCACACTCGCCACTGCACTTCCTTGGGTCCTCAGCAATACATCTGCCATGACATCGCTGCATCACACAGCCAAATCATGGCTAATCACAGTCAGAAACACCGGTGAGGTACACTCTGGTGCACGGGAAACAACACCAGGGGCAGACTTTACTGTAAGTTAGATAGATAGATGTTTGGATAGATATGAAAAATATTGAAATATGTCATTGTACCCTGAAATAAGTTACAAAAGACCCCCAAAGGACTTAAAAAATATGCAACTCAGCTGTATACTACTTACTGTGTACTTCTACTTCGGAGGAAAACGTTCTAGCTAGTACTACATTTACCTGACAGAGAAATGTTACTGGTTGCAAAATATAACAATTAAAATATGATGAATTATTATTCATTAAACCATTCAGCATCTTATTAGAACTGAAAGCTCCACCTTGAACAGACCTTAAGTAAATGTAAGTACATTGTGCTGATAATGCCTCTCTTTCACTCTGCACTTGAAGTAAACATTTGAATGCAGGACTTTTACTGTGTGGTATTAATATTTTTTACTATTAATAGCAAATAGTTTTACTTCAGGAAAAAAAAGGTTTTGAATAGTCTATTCTTCTACCACTAACAATACCAACATTCCCAGTTAGAGAGGGCGAAAAGTAAAGCAAGACGCCGTTTGCCTGGGGAACCCAAATCAGGTCGTGGTTACCCGTGGTCGGAAACATCGGTGAAATACACTTAGTGGAGGTAATTCATTACCATTTAGCTCAAAGCCTCATAAACAGTCTCATAAAGTCGCTAGCATGTCAATAGACACTTTTCACTGATTTCCTCACGGGTATTGTATTTGATTAACAGATTCAAAGACTGTACAGAAAGCTGATCATATCTACTTTTTCATAATTTATCCATGATGAACGCACTCTTAAAAGATAAAAGGTTAAAAATGTTGCATGTGTAGTAGAAAATGTTCAATAAATCCAGCCCACATTACACTCAGGGATATTTTTGGCCTAAGTGGGAAGTCTGGAACGCGTATTGTTGTAATAATATTGACACGGTCCACAAGAATGGCAGCAGTTAGCTGTAAACGTGTGAAGGCGGCCGTGCTGCTATGAGCTTTTGGGAGCAGCCGGCTGCTGTGTTTTGGCCACTGGCTGCAAGACGTAAGACAGCTGCTGCACATGCATGCACACACACACACAAACACAGCCTTCACAGAGGTCCTTTACACACACAGCATGCCATTGTTAACAGCTGGCAGGGGTTTAACTGCTGTATTACTGCAGACACGCAAAGGGAGAGGAGATAATGTGGCATGTTAACCTTGACTGTCAAAACTGAGATGTAAACGCAACAATGTGACACAAATAACCACTTTGTTTTCAACTGATGTAAATCTTGTGTAACCGTGTAATCCGTGTTTAACAGCGTTAGAGCACATTCATACCAAGCGTGTTTGTGTATAAAAGTGGAGAGCATTCATTCACTTTGTTGGATTTAGTTGGAAAGACGCCATTTGGTGGCACCAAGAAATTAAAACATAAGTCTCTAAAAAAGTACTTTCCAGTTTGTTTGTAACATGAACTTAATATAGAAAACAATCTTCTTATGTTGAAGTACAAGGGCACAATGCAGTCCTCTGACATAACTTAAAGGAACAATGTGTAATATTTCAGTTGATCTACTAGCAGAAATGGAATATAATATTCATAACTATGTTTTCATTAATCACCTGAAACTAAGAATCATTGTGTTTTTGTTAGCTTAGAATGAGCCCTTCATATCTATATAGGGAGCAGGTCCTCTTCACAGAGTCCACCATGTTGCTCCGCCATGTTTCTACAGTAGCCCAGAACGGACAAACCAAACACTGGCTCTAGAGAGAGCTGTTCACGTTATAACGTTACCTGAAGGCCACCGTAGTTCTCCGATACCATTGTGAAACTGCGGTAACGTGAGCCGCAGAGTGCAAAACCGTGGTACCGCCAGCTGCCGTCTGACCTCCGTTGCTCCTAAAGTAGTGCTATTATGGTAAGGATGGCCTCTGAGCAAGGCGAACGGCGTTACCACGGTTTTGCATTCGGCGGCTCACGTTACCAAAGTCTTGGAAAGGGAGGAGTGAGCGGAGGGGTACTCAGTTGGTTGCAATCTGCAACCACACCACTAGATGCCGCCAAATCCTACACACTGTGCCTTTAAGAAAGCACTGCGTAACAAACACTTGGAGTCAAGATAAGTGGAATTTCTATGATAACCATGAACAAAGTTTGGCAGCAGTCTTTTTAGTTATATTCAATTGTTTCTACATGTATTTTAAGTGGTGTGAACACCAGAGAAACTGTAGGTTATACAATTAAGACCACATACAAGTCTATAATGCAAAGCAACAGTCACAGGGACTTTTTCTCTCTTTAACTCCACCCAAAGTCTTTTTCCCTGCAGGATGGCAGCTTACCAAAACTGTCTATAAAACAAGCAGCCTTAAGATGTTAATTTCATCTAAAAAATGCAGGAACAAACTTTTCCACTGTGGTTTGGACCAAAGAAAGTGAACGGTAGGTGTGAGTTCACCCTCTTAAGAGCTCAACGTTGACGACTGGCTCTGGACGGAGCGAGTGACTAAGACTCAACCAGCAGCTCCCAGTGAGGAGTTCTGCTCAGGTCTCTTATAGATAACATGTTGTAAAATTAATAGTTTTAGTTTTAGTCTTAGTATTTGTTTTTCATAGTCTTGGTTCTCAATGACTATGGGGTTATTTGAATCGATTTTTCAAGTGCTGACTCTCAGTTTAAAAGGGTGTTTTAAGGTGATCATATTCCTATCGGGTGAACAGTGTTGTTCTTGAGAATCTGGTGTGTGAATGTCTATTTATTTATTTATATTCATAACTTAAAAACATATTTTTTAATTATTTATTTATTTTATTATTATTATTACTACTACCATTTTTTTCTCTTCTACTTTGTTTTTGAATAGTTTGTTTTTCAATTTACAGTTACTATCTGTTATATGTACATATTATTTTATTTGTTGTGGTTTAGGTTTTTGTCTTTTTTCTTAAGTAAACAATAAAAAGCATGATTATAAAAACAGTGTTGTTCTTGACAATCTGGTGTGTGAATTTATTTTATTCATTTATTTAGGTAGTTGTTTGCTGCTATATTAAATAGGGCTGCAACTAACAATTATTTTCATTAATTTGTTGATTATTTTCAATTATTAATTAATCAATTAGTTGTTTGGTCTATATAATATCAGAAAATGTTGAAAAAAATGTTGATTAGTGTTTCCCAAAGCCCAAGATGACGTCCTCAAATGTCTTGTTTTGTCCACAACTCAAAGATATTCAGTTTTCTGTCATAGAGGAGTAAAAAAAACAGAAAATATTCACATTTAAGAAGCTGTAACCAGAGAATTTTGACTTTTTTTTTGGTAAAAAATTCTTCAAACCG
This sequence comes from Sebastes fasciatus, assembly GCF_043250625.1. Classification (NCBI taxonomy): domain Eukaryota; kingdom Metazoa; phylum Chordata; class Actinopteri; order Perciformes; family Sebastidae; genus Sebastes; species Sebastes fasciatus. Next base: position 29,245,713 of record NC_133800.1, read on the forward strand.
ATTAATCAATTATCAAAATAGTTAACGATTAATTTAATAGTTGACGACTAATTGATTTATCATTGCAGCTCTGATATTAATGCTCTGAATATCGTATAGAGCACCTTAAACGTTGTCCTTGTTTCATTTCAAATCCAGTTCAGTGGAGTACAGAGTCAGATCAAAACTGTTGCAAAGACGTGTGAAAATGCATAAATACACATGAACGTGTGGATCAAAACACACGTCTGAAGCAGACATCTGCACAGATGATACTTAGAGCAGATCATCACCACCAGTGTAGTTGATAGGACTTGTAAAAGTAGAGGTACGTAGAGACAAAGACCCGAAAGGAAGCAAAAGACAAAGACTATAAAAAGCAATAACAGTATTGTGACTGTGTGAATCTCAGGGAAACGAGTGGGAGAACTGGGTCCCAGCCAGGCAGAGCAGGTCCCAGGCCAGTGGAGGGACTGGTCGGAGCGTGGAGGACAGGGGGGGGGTTGGGTGGAGACGAGAGAAGTTCCCATGCCCTGGAGGCCCCTTGGGAGTTGTGGTGGCAGATGTGACGTCTGGGGCTCGGCCTCCCTCCCTCCTTCTCTTCATCTCTACTACTTCCCTTCCTCCCTGGTCTGGTGTCCTGCTCTCTCTGTTCTGGCTCGTCTGCTGCCTGTCTACTCTCTTCAATCCATCACTCTGCCTTCCTCACTCTATAAATACAAACACAACATGCAAGAGCCAGCGCTGACTCTCATTGGACAGGAGCAAGTACTCTACTCTCATGGCCACTTAGAAGAGATGTTGTCTCCTCGTCTCTGAGGAATTGATCCTGCAAAGGTATCGGTCCGATTCTGTTTCACTTCAAGACTGAATACACTGCTCATTTCCTGATTTATAAAAATGTAAATTAATTACTAACGAGGAAGTCATGAGACCTTAAAATATACTTAATTTGTTAAATAAAATTATTCAATTTAAGTTAATTATAATCAAGGTGCTTTCAATGGCTTTGACATCCTGAAATATACCTTAATAACACCTAAATTCATAATTAAGGGATTTGCCATATATTTCAAATAAACGTAGGAATGAAGAGGGATGCCACGGATCTCTTAAAATGTACTTAATGTGTTAATTAGAGATGGAATTAAAGTTTTTTTAAGGGGTTTAGTTTAGGGTGGTGCTCGACCTAAGAAATTATTAATTGGACTAATCAATTAGTTGATTTAATCGACAGATCTGTAAAACTGAGTTTCTCCACAAAGAATCACAGAAAAGCACCACTTTAAATCTTGTGTTTACCAGAGATGTGCTCGTACATTTCTTGGAAATAAGTCATTCAGCATGAAAAAAAGCATTCAAAAAATCACTGATCGACTAAAGGCGGCCGTCAATTCGGGGCCGTCGGTGAGCATCTGTCGGCGTAGTTTTTGCGCTGTGTCCCGCACCGTCGGCTCTAGTCTGCCCGTGTTGGAATTTTATTTTCAGCCGATTCAGCATGTTGAATCGGCAGCGGAGCTCGTTGGTGAGAGAAATCACTCTGATTGGCTGTTCGGCTTAAATGAGTCGGTGCACGAGAAGAGAAACAGAATTGAGGAAAGCAAGCCAACGAGTAAAGTCAAGAGGAAAAACACAGAAGGCTCTTCCCATTTTTCATCTTCATCTCATCTGATCATTCCAATACACGGATATTTCACAACTACATGGCCATCTGGAATGAAGCCAAGTGGTGAGTGAGAGTGGTGTGAAAATGGTCGGCAAACGCTGCTTTGTTTCACATACAAATCATAACAACGGCTTTTATATCCGCCGTCCTCGATCTTCCGGTTTCCCTTTTTGAATGATGAATACAGACTAGCAAAGGCAACGTGAGGCAACTCAACGTTCGGCCTTCATCGCTGATGTATGGGCCTTTAGACGACCAAGAGCAAAATGACCGATTAGTCGACTAAGAGGGGGCAACATAGTTTAGTTTTTGAGACTTCTTGTATCCCCAAAAAGAATATTTCAAATTAAAAGATATAGGTTAAGATGGTCAGGACTGGTCAGTTGTCCATATGAACACTGAAATGGGGTTTTATGGTTGTAATCATTCTAAAGAGGAAAGTAAATAATGTAAACAGGGAATTTTGTACTAAAATCACTTTAACTTTGATATATATGCACTTGATTTGTCTATCTCAGAAGCCTCATATAAACTTAAGGATGTATTTTTGGATGGAACAAGGTCAACAGATAAGACATCTCTGGCTGCCGTACTGAACACATTTCTTTAGGTTGAGGTGTTTTAAGGGAGTGACGTTTCGTAGCGGTTGGTAATTCATGTGCCTGAGAAAAATTGGGAAAAAAATGGCTGAGGCTTTGCAGTTAAGTGCACAGTGTTATTAACCAGCACCATGAGGAGACCTTATCATAACAATGATAAGAGAGATTTATGGGTAAAAAGAAGCTCAAGGGTTTGAAAGGAAGTGTGAGGCTGCGAAGATAGAAACCTGTGGAAGAGATACAGCCGTAGAGGAGGAAAGGATCCTCCCAGATCCACCCCGAGCCAGTTTTTCCAAGAGTCTGTCAGCATGAGACAGCTGTGAGGAGCGGCCTTTATCTTACTAATGCACTGTATTACAGCAGGCCTCTTGGAAAAAGCCCCGTCTCTGTGCGGCTGGATGAAAAAGATCCGGATTGGATCCCCCCTCCTCTGAACAGATTAGGACCCTGTGAGCAGTCACACATCTGCAGCCGCCACGGTACTCTTTGAAGCCCCGCGAGTGGCTGTCGACGCCATCAAACATGGCAGCGGGAGCGCGGCCCCCCTGACGCCGCACCGAGGGACCAAATCTCCGGGTTTGAAGACCAGCAGGCAGCTTTCTTTTAAGGCCTCTTGCCCGAGCTCCCTGATGATCTGTAAATAAACATGTTTAAAGTCCCTGACTGATAAGTGCCTGATGGCTTTGTGCCGGGTTTTCTTTGGGAATTAGAAAAAAAAGGAGAGGAGGTGATGGAGGCAAAACAAATTAAGAAAGGACTTCCTGGATTGTTGGAAAACAGCTGCCGGGCCATTCAGGATGATAGCAATCGGGAATAACAAACAGGAAGTGACTTCAGATCCTCTGTGAAAAATGCCAAAGGCATGTAAAACGGATACTTTCAGGTCCGGAGAGACGTCCTGCTTCTAGGAGATGGAAGAATGGAATAAATAAGACATTTTTAATCCCGTTCTTTGATCTCAGATTCTTGGCCGACGATTACTCCCTTTACTTGTTTGTTAGTTTATCTGGCAACAAGTCTCAGAAACATATAAATGGATTTCAATGCTATTTAGAGTAATAAAGGGCTAGGGAATGGATATTTTTATACAGATCAGGGAATTCTGCGACTATTACAAATATAGCTACTACTGCAGTAATCGAGAGAGGATTTAACTTGACGGTTCATTCTTGACCTTGAAAACAGCAGTTGGCAAACTAATCTCCACTCAAGGTCCCTTTACTCACTTGTTCTGGAGTTTACATCATCTGCTTATGAAGACTGTGTGATTCCTTTGAAAGAAGCGAGTGATTGGAACTCGAGTAGAGACGGTTTAGTCAAAGAAATTAGATTTGAAATCCTGGGGATATGCTTTTGATTGCAATAAAATAATCTGACTTGAAATTTGAGTGATAGAAAACCTCGTCAAAGGTGCAGCGTATAGGATCTGGCGGCATCTAGCAGTGAGGTTGCCAAGCATGTAGGAGAACTCCGATGGCCGACGCAAAAGCTTCCTTAGTTATGTTTTGGCAACAAAACTACTTAGTTGGGTTTAGGAAAAACTTTGTAGTTGTCATCTGCAAGATTTCACAGACCGGAGGAAAGCTTATTATAGCAGCTGTCAAAACTTGCGAACTCCGATCAAACGGTCAAACTAGGCAGCGCTGATCAATTATGAATCAATATTCTGTTACTGTAATGCCTATTTCTCACCTCAAATGTTTTCAGAAACATCTTGTAGTGTACTGTTTAGCTGTAAAATGAGAAAGTTTGTGACCCAGCACCCGTGTTGAGATCAGTTGAGGAAACACCAAGCACCGCCCACCGGCCGGAGCACAGCCTATAGGAACGCTCTCTCTCTGAAATGATCTGTGATTGGTCAAAGTCATAGATTTTTTAAAGCCTGAAAACAGAGCCATGATGAGGTGCAGACGTCTAGTTTTCTGTCAGAACACTTGAATTACAATATGCTGAAAGCTTATTATGGACTTTTTCACCAATGATGCCAAAAACATTCTGCCTACTGCAGGAAAAGATGTTACAAACGTCACTAAAAAACATGTCACAATCGCCACTAATGTCACGTACAAAACAAAACACCGGTCCATCTCCCCTCACATCCACCATAATCAGTCTTTCTCACTTTTTATCCTACGTCACCAGCTCTGAGCACAGCATATTTACGTGGATGCGTTTACATTGTAGTCAGTACAGCAAGACCGGCGTTCTTAATCGCACGCTAACTGCCTTGCAAATTATTGTGTCATTCATATACCATAAGCGTGTGACCTGTCACATCAAACCGTAACAGGGCTGCAACTAACAGTTTCACAATAATTGTGAAAAATCACAATTTCCCAGAGTTTAAGGTGATGTCTTGAAGTCCAACCAACAGTCCAAAACCCCATCATTTTATAAAACTGAGAACTCACGCCTTTGGAGCCGGTAATGTTTTCTATTTTTGCTTCATAAATCAAAGTTTCCTGCACACAGTCATCACCTGTACTCACTTTATTGAGGACGTTTTGGTCCTCAAACGTTCAACAGGTAAAGTCTTGTTAACAGAATTAACAGAGAGGGTACATGTGGTCGACAGTGCGTGGGATTATTGTTTTTCCTTCACAGATCAAAAGTTTCTGCAAGAACTTTGATGAAATTGTCACTTTCTTGATAAATTAATAAATGACTATGAAAAATGCTGCATCTCTATTTGCAGCACATCAGGGCGTCGTTTTCAGACATAACCTATATTTCGCCGCTGCACGACCTCACTGCTCACACTGTATTGTCATGAGGCATCCTCTCTCAGATTTTCTATTCACAGGCATGTAAACTGTGCATCGTACCCAGAGAGCTCTTCCCTATTGGTCCTTGGGGACGCCCCGTCCCTGCAGCACCTGTTACACTTTATAGAAGAGAGGATGTCCTCTCCCTCACCAGCCCCCCACACAACAATACAGAAAACCTACACTCCTCAGAGACAGAACACAGGGATATACAGTGTTAAATATAGATCTCAGGACACTTGTCCCCGCAGAGCGCCCATCTGATACCATTGTCCATGCGTACATTAACACCCCACACTCTCACAAAGCTGACTCTCTGAGCACAGTTCGAGGACAAGGTAAAGGGACGAGACAAAGGGTGGTATGGTATCTGCACCACGGTGTCTTCCTCTCTGCCCACGGGGCAGGGCTTCACCAGTCACTGAAACTGTGATACCAGAGCAGAGAGAAAGATCCCAGCGGCTTCTCAGATCTGTTGTCGACAAAGGGTCAGAGTTTGGTCTTCTTTGTCAGGTTTTGTTTCAGATGTTTGGCTTTGTGAGAGAGATCTGGTGAGTGTGCCCTGCAGAATTGGAGAATCAACAGAGATACGAGTGAGATTAACAGCACCACTGCCCCCTTCTGGCACAGACGGGTACAGATACTGTACTGAACTGACCAGGGATAAACTTTCTCTCTGCATCAGATGTCAGTGGCGGAAGAAGTACTCAGATGCTTTACTTAAGTTAAAGTACTACAATATAGAAATACTTCAATGCAAGTCATGCATTCAAAATATGAGTAGAAATGATCAGCAACATGCTCCAAACGCAAAAGTTAAGGTCCATAGGGGAAATGTCTCTGAAAGAAAGATTGAGAGCCATGAGATTTTTCTATAGCAATATGTTTTAATTTTAAGTTTAAAATAAACCCAGTTTGGGTTAATATAGCACCAATGCAATATTAACCTGACCCACTATACCAATGGGTTGTTTTGCCCCACTGTTAGTGTTATTTCTCATATTACTGTTGGGTTATTCACCAAAAATAAAATGTGTTTTTTTGGACCCAAACAAGCTCAAGTTCTGTCACAAAATTAAGTGCAAAGGATACACATGTTATTAAAAATCAGTAACAAATAGTGACATGTACTGTAGCTTTACAAAGAGCTAGTATGGCTGTCACAATACTAGATTTTCACTACACGATTATCATATTAATGCAATATCTATAGAAAATTGTAAAAAAATATATATATATATATATAATAATAATGCTCTCAGTCAAATTAATCTTTAACTTTGTTAATTGTGCATTTTGTCTCTTTTTTTGACAAATTGATTACACTCATTGGTGTGTAGGGCGTTGGGGGAGGGAGACAAAATGAGAATGGAAAGAAAGTATTTAAGAGGTGCTGGAACATTTACACAATATGATCATGTGTATCATCAACATGATATCTCATTTTTAAATATCACGGTTATTGTCAATACAGGTATATCACAACTCCTCTAAGAGCTAGAGTTGTTTATAACATATCATATTTTAGTTTGGCTAAATAGCAGTAAAATAAAAACACTAAAACTGGGTCAAAACAACCCCATTGCCCACATTGGATCAATTCAAACTGAGGGATTTCTAGTGTGTAGTAACTACAGCTGTCAGATGAATGTAATGATATAAAAAGTACAATAATTCACTCTGAAATGTAGTGGAGTACAAGTATGAAGAAGCGTAAAAAGAAAGTCTACTTGAGTGCAGCACTTTCCACCCCTGTGCTGTTTATCTACAATAAAAACTGAAGTATATAATGATTTATATCAGCAGTATAAAAAGTTGTTTTTCAAATCATATGAACAGCGTTCCAAGTATAACAAAATATCATATTTACTCATAATAAAGACATTTTCCTTTTCAGGTCAAAGAACGTTTCCCAGACTGGTTTCACACATCGGGGTGGGATGAAATCTTTCCAGTCTTTGTGTTTTCGTGAAGCCGCTGGGCTGGCAGGCAGCAGCGAGGTGTATCCTGGACACGACGTTTACACCCAGACTGCAGCTGTGTCAACATCGTGGCCCACGCCACCACACCTCCACAGATACTGATAATCTGTCAGTGTATCACTGAGGGCGCAGATAAAGTGGATAACATGTTTTTAATGGCACAAAAGCCACAATTTAAGCCTTCCTTTCCACTTGATTACTGTGCTTTAACACTATAAGAAAGGGATTTAACCAAGCTTCAAAGAAAGAAAAGACAATGTTACACATGAACTCTATAATTTACAGTAAAGTTAATAACTCCTTTGCTCATCTTCATAAAGTTTGGTACGTTCAACTGAGTCAGGCGTTTGGGGACGTGTAATTAAATTACTCTCCTCTCTGGATCACCATATGGAGCTGATCTGCTGGGGTTATATTAAAAGGCCTAGGCTAAGGACAGAGGTCAGAGGTCATAAGGGTCATAAGGGCCTCATCAGCGCCTTCACACCAGAACTGCCTGAGGACGAATCAGCAGCCTCTGACACAGAGCCCGGCTGTAGATTTATTGGTTAAGGCGGATCTTTCACATATAAATCAAGAGCCTGAGCACAGAAGGCCTTCTATATCTAAAGTGCCACTTAAAGGGAATATCAGGACACTAAAGCACACTTAACTCCTAGTTTGGGCTCTCTATTGTGAAAAAGATGCAGTGTTAATTAGGGCTGAACGATTTTGAAAAAATATCTAATTAATTTTTATTGAAAAACATGTGAAAATGATTATGGTACCAATAACAAAGATGTTTTCTTAAGTCTGTAGAATATAATGTGGAGGCCAGGACATCTCTGCAGCACCACAATATGTCATTTAAAATGCTATTTCGACACACGTTTTGCCGTTAACAAATATTGTTCTTCCTGCGATTTGAAAATTCCCCTAGTATCAATGGAAAATAAAGAGAATATCTGGTTCCACTATGTGTGGATAAACATTTCTAAAACAGAGACGCTTTATCAGCGAGTGAACTCAGCTCCTGGTGTTCAACGTGTTTACCTTCTCAACTTGCTAAGTGGATAATGTGGCAAAGGTCAGAGGTTAATCCACTGAAGCAGACTCACAGGTCATAAAGAGTTCACTCAACTTCAGTTCCTCATTTGAGTGGACACTGATACGTCTCGGAAATAAAGGTGATAAAGTTCAGTAATAGAACGATAACAGACAGAACAATAAATACTGCAAAACACAAAAGTAATTTTCAAATAATGTCAATAATGAGAATATATCTATCTATCATCTATCCATCCATCCACCTACCTATCTAGCTACCTCTCTACCCACCTATCAATCTATCTATCTATCTACCTACCTACCTATCTATCTATCTATCTATCTATCTATCTATCTATCAATCTATCTATCTATCTATCTATCTATCTATCTATCTATCTAGCTACCTATCTATCTATCTATCTTTCTATCTATCTATCTATCTATCTATCTATCTATCTATCTATCTATCTATCTATCTTTCTATCTATCTATCTATCTATCTATCTATCTATCTATCTAGCTACCTTTCTACCTATCTATCTATCTATCTATCTATCTATCTATCTATCTATCTATCTATCTATCTATCTATCTATCTAGCTACCTATCTATCTATCTATCTTTCTATCTATCTATCTATCTATCTATCTATCTATCTATCTATCTATCTATCTATCTATCTATCTTTCTATCTATCTATCTATCTATCTATCTATCTATCTAGCTACCTTTCTACCTACCTCCCTACCTACCTATCTATCTATCTAAGTCCAGAACAAAGTCTGAAATATCTCAGCAGAAAACTCATTTCATTCATGAGAAATTAAATATTTGACCTCTAACTGTATTTAGAAAACATTCCTCATATGTTGTCGTAGCCAGCAGTGTTATGTTGTTAGTGTTTATCCCTGTTGGTGCTGATAACCACACTTGACCTGCCACTCCATTACAATGTCAGAGGTCAGAGGTCAGTGTCTGACCCCACTACCGCTGACCAGTGCAGGGTCAGTGTGTGTGTGTGTGTGTGTGTGTTGGGGGGACAATGGGACACAAAAGGCCCGACTCTCTCCCATTACTGCCACATCCACTCTCTGTTCACCACTTCCTGGGTATCTGGTGCTACGAGCCGCCTGCATTTCAGTCTTTGTTTCTTTTTCACCAGACTTCCAACTGCAACAAACACGGGGGGAGAAGCCGGCGAGGAAAAACACACAGAGGGAAACACGCAGCGCCAGAGCCCACATTCCTCCTATACAGGGTTATTATCAGTGATGGCTGGAAACAAGAGGAGGAGATAGTTCAGTGAAACACAGGAAGCAGCAGGAGGGAGGAGACCGTACGTCTGGTGTTGGGGTGCGATTGTAACCAAAACTTGAGGTTAGTCTGAGCAGAGTTACGAGGTCAGACTGCTATCAAAGCCAAGAAAAGAGCAAAATATTATCCAAACTCCAGTACAAGTAGTGTTGTCAAAATATCAATACTCATCAAAAATGAATATTTGAAACGGTTTCAAAACGTATTTTCCGCAGTATCGATACACGGATACCCACTGAGCTTTCTGCTCTCTCTTCTCTTCGACAGCCAGTTGACACACACACCACTATTTATCTTTTAATAAAAATCTAAAATGTTATGATCTCAATGTCAATTTTTCCACGAGGAATCGAAAATGGTATTGAATATCGATATTTTTCAAGGTATTGTATCGAAGTTAGAAATTCCAGTATTGTGATAACACTAAGTACAAGTACTTCACTTCAGTAGGTACCTGAACGTTACTTCAGTATTTTCATTTTATACAAATTTATACTTATCCAATACATTTATTTCTAGAGCTGAAACAATTCGTTGATTAATCCATTAGTATTAAAAAATTAATTGGCAAATGTTTTTGATAACTGATTCATCATTTGTCACTTTTCAATCAAAAATTCCCAAACTTCTCTGGTTTCAGCTTCTTAAACGTGAGACTTTGCTGCTTTTCATTGTCTTATGTGACAGTAAAGTGAATAGTTGTGGGTTATGGACAAAATAAAATATCTGAAGATATCATGTGAGGCTTTATGAAATTGTAATTGTGAGAAATTGTGATTTATTTCACTATTTTCTGAAATTTCATTGACCAAGGGATTAATTGATCAATCATAAAGATATTTAATTAAAATAATAATAATAATAATAATAATAATAATAATAATAATAATAATAATAATAATAATAATAATAATAATAATAATGCCCTAATTTATTCAATAACTAAAGTTGTTTTGGAGATTAAGATTTCAAATACAAAACAATAAATGGCCAAATGTTTTTGGGCAAATTCCTTCCTGGGGGACAACAAGCAACATGAGCCCTTACTGTTTGTACAAACCAACAATAAATTCAATTTCTATAGACGGGCACTTATCATCCTTTGCATACAACTGATCAATTATAAAATATGCAGTGTAGCTTCACAATAATTAACTACAAAAGAGACAAAACTCAGACAATTAAACAAAAGTGACAGATAAAAACTATGAATACCAAAGCGGATCCACATACATTAAATATTCTGACACTTCTCATAGAATCAACAGCGGAATAAAATATCAGCAAAACCAACAACACACTGAGATGCATAAACAAAACAGCAGCTGCAACCACACAGCAAAGGGGAGGCTGCACAGATTTTACACAATGTTGCACAGACTGTTGATGTTCCTGTCAGATTTAAATGAGTTGATTGTTGTACTCACCTGTCTGAGGCCTTCAGTGAGTCCTCAACAATCTGCTCCCGGTTCAACTTCTCTGTTTGTTCATTCATTAACAGTCCAATCAGCCTCTCTGTCCCACTGCCCTCCTCAAAGTTCACCTCACTGAAGGTAAAAGTTGTCTCAGTGAATGCAGAAGTCACCTGAAGGATCACCATTATGAGCATGTTAGCCAGACACAGTATGCACCTATTCAGGTAACAAACATCCTTGGTGTGTTTGATTTGGTTCACTTAGCGTGCTGACCTGGGTGGTGCATTGAAACCATGATTTTGTTCCATTCTCACACATGTTTATCAGGACTTTACCATGTGACTTTTGTTCTTATTCTGCAAGGGATGCCACTTGAAATATAGCTACAATACTTTAGATATAAAGTAAGCTATGTCAAATTAAGTAAAAACAAAAATTAAATAAAGTAAAATTACTATTTTTTTTTTAAATACTTAAAAGTAGGCCTACAAATAAAAGAAAGACTGTTACACTAACAAGATGTAATTTGTTACTTCCACTCACGCTTTTAAGTGAAGTCAAGTCAATATTATTTATATACGTATAAGCCCAACATCACAAATCACAAATACGCCTCAAGGGGCTTTACAATCTGTACAACATATGACACTCTAAATCCTTAGACCCTTGATCGGACAAAGAAAATCTCCCCCAAAAATACTTTAATGTGGGTAAACAAATGGAAAAAACAAGCAACTGAGGAGGGATCTCTCCTCCAGATGTTGTGTGAATGCAGAATAGACCAAAATAGCTAAATTACAATACGTAAAATCAGGATAAATTGTAAACACATATGAAGATCTGAGAGGATGTCGAGCAACTTCCAGGTGCTGCCAAACTGAACCACATGACCTCCCCGCCACTATTTTACTTAAATAATCTCAGTACTGTCACAGTTGCCAAACTCTCATCTGTTTGTGTACTTAAATCTCTTCTTCATAATAAATGGAGCAACCTTAATCTAAGCGGTTGACAGTGGTATGTCTGCATGTTTAATCCCATTTTTGTTGCGCTTGGCCTGACCTGTGTGTGTTTTTATGTGCCTGCTGTGGTCACGGCTGGCTGCAGTCTTGTGCCTGAGGCCTGTAACGTGTGCTCGCTGTCTGTTGGCTGCAGATGCTATCATGTGTGATTAGTACACTGTGTTTGTTGGCACATGCACATCTCCGTCTGATAGCAGTTACACTCGACACAGCTGTGAGCTGCCCCGAGGAGAAAACCCCTGCACCTGCCTCTGTTTCTGCTTAATGTAAACAGGTCTGTGTGTGAGAGCAGGAGGGAAACGTGGGATGTAAATGGGGTAATTTGCACAGATGAGATCAAGTTGTCAAGGGCCATCATATCTGAGGAGAAAAATAACACCGCCTTTATGAGACATGTGAGATCAGCGGGGTCATGGGGGATGAGACCCAGAGGATCACTGATGCAAATGTGTGTGAAATGAGGCATGAGATTGGTGTGGATTACACCCAGCATGTTGGAGCAAAACATCACCTCTGGGGAGGATTCAGCCGCTGTGACTCACTGTTTCACTCGTTAAACTGGTAAACTGTTAGGACATGTTTGTCCAGTCCAGCAGTTTAAATGATAACAAGGTCGACAGTATTTGAGCATTTAATATCGTGGATAAGGTTGTCACAGCAGAGGCAATTCATTTTTACAATACTTGATGTTTGACAGCTGGGAACACCCTTAAGAAATCCGGCCTCTTGATGCTTGAAGTTGTCATTGTACATAAAAACAACTTCCCTTTAGGATTTACCCAACTTCTTTTACAAGAACTACAAAAGAACCCTCATCTATTTTGCAGCATCAAATATTAACTCTCATTCTTCACAACAAGAAAACTGCCAAGGGTGCATCATTGGAGAAATCACTTAAGCTTTTTCATCTCAAGATTTGCTCGTGCTATGTAGAGTGATTTTCTGGGTCTCTGCTGGCCGAGATCAGGGAGGGAAAAAATGGAAACCTGCCAAAAAGGGAGCTCTGATTTTGAGAATCCTGCCTCGGGTTAACAGACGGTGAACTGTAGCGGGCTTTGATCTGCGTTCATATCCAGGCAGAATAACGATGGCTGCTTTGACCGGAGCTAATGATGTCTGTGGTTGTGTTAGCATGCTGCAGAGGGGGGATTTGTAGCCACGCGGGTACCTTTAATGAGTTTTATTTGTTTTGTTTTATCCCCCTCCACCTCCTACTCACCTCAGCACACAGAGTAATGAAGAGGGAGGGGTAGTGTGGGTTAAAGAATCCGCCTTCTCCACACCTTTATGGGGCTAATTATCCAACCCTCACGAGGATCATCTCACAGCTAAAGGAAAAAAGATTTCCCCTCCTCTCTCTCCACATATAATTCTATATCAACCCCCTTTGTTAGTCTAAATTGGAGTGTGTCTGGATGGGGCTAATTTCACTTGGCATCTTGATTTTAGTTATTCCCATCGACAGGACTCATATGCTGCTTTACTGATGGATATAAAAGAACATGAGGTAGAAGCTCAAGAAATTAAAGCTACAGTGTGTAGGGTTTGGTGACATCTAGAGGTGGGGTTGCAGATTGCAACCAACTGAGTACCCCTCAGCTCACTCCTCCCAAGACTGCGGTAACATGAGCCGCTGAGTGCAAAACCGTGGTAACGCCGTTCGCCTCGCTCAGAGGCCATTCTTACCATAATAACACTACTTTAGGAGCAACGGAAGTCAGACGACGGCTGGCGGTACCACCAACCCGGTGGTACTCCCAACTCGTCAAATACCAGCGTTGGAAACCGACGCACAGAGGCCCCCTTTACCAACAGTATGTGACAAAACCGGGCTTTCAACTAACTCCAACATAAACCCACCCGCGGTGTTAAGTAGGCGGAGCAAGTGACATAGTATTAATAGAGTGAGAGTCTGCTAAGAGCGTGCGGGAGGGGAGGTAAGTAATGTTGACTTGTTTTGTAACGTGAGTCGTTAGATACTTGACTCGTTAATATCGTCAGCCACGTGAGTCGAGTGAGTCGTTGAAGTTAACGTCAACCCCGACCGTTTCCTAACCCTACCGAAGTGGTTGTGTTGCCTAAACTTAACTTCCTGTAAAAACGAAAAGTTTATTTTGAAAGACACTTTGCATGTAACGAGCATATATTGACATGCCACGTCCAAAAGTAACGCAAGAGGGGTACCCCGTGCATCGGTCTCCGATGTAGAAGGACACTGACCAAGTATTTCATGAGTTGGGAGTGAGAATGTGTTGGTACCACGGTTTTACACTCTGCAGCTCACGTTACCGCAGCTTCACAAGCGTGCCAGAGAACTACGGTGGCGTTCAAATGTAAAAACGTGAAAGGCTTTCTCTCAAGCTAGTGTTTGGTTTGTCCATTCTTGGTAGAAACATGGTGAGGCAACATGGCGGACTCAGTGAAGAGGACCTTCTCCGTATGTAGATATGAAGGGTTCATTCTAAGCTTACGAAAACACACCGATTATTAGTTTCAGGTGATTATACATTAATGAAAACATAATTATGAATATTATATTCCATTTCTGCTAATAGATCCCCGAACAAACTGTTCCTTTAAGGGATTGTGAGCAAACATAATACAAAGACCAGAGAAATAGATTTATGACAAGAGGGTTGGTAGATTAATCTCTGGCCCATCAAGGATATATGGTCAGATAATACTTTTTTTTTAAACTTGGGTAAACTTCCCCAACTTTTGTGTTAATGCTGCACTAAACTAAAACACAGACTCTGAATCTTTGACGCTCAGCATTAAACTTTAATCCATCTGTCCCACTTTTATTTTTTAGTAATTTCCACACTCTATAATAAGTCTGTAATCACTGACAGGGACGTTGCCTGGAAAGTGTGCCCTTCCACAGTATCGGTCACACAATATGCTCCCTATCTCTCCCTGTCGGACGGCAGGTCCCAGTCCATCTCCTCCTCATTAAGCATATGTCTCATTTTCCATTTCAGTCAGGAGATAGCATAGAAGTGCACACAAAAGCACTATTTTCAGGCCCTTCTGCTCATCTCGTCTGAAAGTCTAATGAGAGCGGATCAAATATAACTGACACCGAGGGGAGACAAAGGGAGACGTAGCTCTGGGTGAAAGATGAGGCGAGGTAGAACAATGGGCCTAAATGTGCCGGCACTGCGGCGGTATGGAGCAGGACCAGTGAATGCAGATGATTCTGTAATGAGGGATTAAGTGGTGGATTATGGGTCTTTATTAAGATGTTTCTGATCCTCAGTAGGCTGAATCTCGTATCAGGGCATCGATTCCCCGCTCGCTCGCTGGATTGGCCGTTCTCTGGAGGAAGAAGAGAAAGAAAGAGTGAGAAAGAAAGAAAGATAGAGAGGCATGTGTCTCTAATATCCTCCTCTGAGGCGTGTAACAAAAAACTATACGTCTAAGTATGTGTCCCAATCTTGTTGGAGATAAGCAGTGATTTATACATATATCTTTTCTATTTATATATATTTTTTAATAAAAGTTTAGAACAGTGTGTAACATTTGGGGGGAGCAGTAATGTAATATAATATTCATAACTATGTTTTCATTAGTGTTTAATCACCTGAAACTAAGAATCGTTGTGTTTTCGTTAGCTTAGAATGAGCCCTTCATATCTACATAGGGAGCGGGTCCTCTTCACAGAGTCCACCATGTTTCTACCCAGAACGGACAAACCAAACACTGGCTCTAGAGAGAGCCTTTTGCGTTTATACGTTACCTGAAGGCCACCGTAGTTCTGTGACACGCTTGTGAAACTGCCGTAGCTGCAGAGTGCAAAACCGTGGTACCGCCAGCCGCCATCTGACTTCCGTAGTAGTGTTATAATGGTAAAGATGGCCACTGAGCAAGGCGAACAGTGTTACTAACACGTTACTGCCATCTTGGAAAGGGATGAGTGATCAGAGGAGTACTCAGTTGGTTGTAATCTGCAACCACTAGATGCTGCCAAATCCTACACACTGTCCCTTGAAAACAAAGTACAGCTGAGGCTGATGGGAATGCCATTAGCTTTGCAGGTATTTAGCCATAAACCAAAGTATTAGACAAATTAAAATTTTGACCTGATGATAGCGCTAGGATGGAGAGTCACAGAATCACCAAAGGTATTACAATCCATCCTGAGGTGGAAATGAACGTGTGAACCAAATTTCTGGACAATTCATTCAATATTTCACAAAGTTTTGTGCCAATCCATCTGGTAAACGTTGAGATATTTCACTGATTTGATTGAAAACTTTGATGAAAGTTATTTCAATTCATCCTGCATTGAACACGAATGTGTGTACCAAATTTCAGAGCAATCTGTTATATAGTTGTTGAGACATGTCACTCAAAACCATGAATGTCAACCTGCTGGTGGCACCAGAGGAAAAGTCATTAGACCACTAATGTCAGTAGGATTCATCCTCAGGGCACCATGAATATCTGTACATATAGTTTCAATCCATCCAATATTTCAGTCTGGACCAAAGTGGTGGACTGATTTACAGACAGACATTGCCATCCCTAGAGCTACATCGCTAGTATGGCTAAATTTTCATTTGAAAAAAACAGAAATCTTACCTTAACATTTTTTTTCCATTTGCATATTGTTACCATGTGTAATATTTAATTTCAGTGAAAAACGACCAGACTCTGGTTGTGTTTAACCGTGTCACCGCTTTGTTATTGTCTTCCTAATAGAAACAGGACTGAAGGAAACATGCAGTCGAGCAGAAACAAACCCAGACGCTCCAAAGACAATATTTACATCTCATCACAACTCTGAAGCCAAACTGGAGCAGCGTTAATATAATCAGAGAATCTCAGCTGGTCCAGTATTTATGGGACAATGTCCAAGTTTACTATGCGAGACTGTAGACACAACGGTTTGAATTCCAATCAGAGTTAGACTAAACTTCCTCCAGCTCAGTGCAACCATTTCAGCTGACACAATTAAGTCTTATTTTATAGCACGGAGGCAGCAGTATGCATCACTACTTCTCAGCTGCAAATCAAAAGACTTCACAAAACACGTGGAAATCTACCTTCACACTTCTGACACTCGCTCTAAATGTACAGTCCTTATTTTTACTGCATCTGATCTAAGAAGAAGAAGAAGAAGATCTACGCACAGTTAGAAAACTACCACCTGTGTGTGAGGTGATGCAGGTAACAGACATGCAGGTAAAGTAGCTGGAACACTCACTGAATTAGACATAAGCACATAGCAACTTTACAACACACAGATTTCAACGAACTGACAAGGAGTGTATGGAAAAAGGGCGGATTAAAAACTGGTGAGGGGAAAGTGGGAACAGGTGTGTAGATGGGAAGGGATGTCAGGTGACCAGGGCGAGTAAGAAAGTTTGAGGACATCTAGTGGATGGTTCGAGGATGGCAGGTCTGGGGAGTGTGGAGAGTACTGGAGCAAAGCCTGGAGACAGCCAGACCGGGCAAAACCACCAACCAGGTAGAAAGTCCTCATGACACCACCTGATCACCTGACAGCTCTTATTGGACTTAAGTCAGTGAGCATGTTACAAATATACAAGGCTTCCAAACCATTAGAGCTGAAGTAGGTGAGATTGGAGCAAATATGATTAAAAAAAGTTATTTCTATATAACAGTGGCTATATTGTGACAGTAGTGCATGAAACAGGTAACCTGAAAAAAATCATGTGCCTCTGTGGTCTCCGGTGCTCCTAAAGGCATCTGCAAGATTTCCCATACCGGTGGAAAACAAGCATTAAGAGCTGATCTGAGGTCTGCTGTCCATCTGCTGTCTATGAGAGACGACTGTCACTCACTCGCAAACTCTGAGCGCAAACTCTGGGCGCTGATCAAATATGATTCAATATTAATGTCTATTTCTCACCTCAAATGTTTTCAGAATCATCTTGTAGTGCACTGTTTAGCTGTAAAATGAGAAAGTTTGTGACGCTGCCACCATTGGTGAAGGAACGCCAAGGTCTGGTCACATGACCGGAGCACAGCAAATAGGAACGCTCTCTCAATGAAATGACCTGTGATTGGTCAAAGTCTCCGGTCACGGGCTAGATTTTCTAAAGCCTGAAAACAGAGCCATGAGGAGGTGCAGAAGTCTAGTTTTCTCTCAGAACACTTGAATTACAATATACTGAAAGGTTATTATGGAATTTTTGCCCAATGATGCCAAAAATGTACTGCCTACTGCCACTTTAAGTGCTTTAAAGGATAAAAGAAGAATGTTTAAATTGATTCTGTATTGCACTGGGAGCCGCTGTCACCAGCTAACTCGATCTCACAAGAAGGCGTATAAATAGCATGACATTACAAGGACATTCCGCGTATCATGAGGAGTCGCCCCCTGCTGGCTATTAGGAAGAATGCAAGTTTAAGGCACTACAGCATTGGCTTCACTTTACAGACCCGGACGTAGCCCACTGGCGAGACCGAGTCAAGAATAAGACCAGGCCAGTGCATGATAAAAAAAAAATTAAAAGAAATGTGTCACTTCAATATAAAATAGTGCATTGCTAGTGTATTAGATTGCTATAGATTGAGCAGGTTTTTGTGTTCAATTCCACAATTCAGCACAAATCTGCCAAGAGATTTGAGATTGTGAAGTTGTTGAATATAAATGTGGAAAATGAGAAACCTTCTCTTCTTTGTCTACAGACATTTTCTTTGTGAATTCCCTGTGAGTTACAGCCTCTGATGTAATGTAAACTGTGTGAAGTATGGGTACTCTGAACAAACAATGACTTGAACACACCAGCAGTTTAGGTTGTGACAGTTTTATTCAGTGCTAAGAGAGTCTAATAGCAGGAGTCGGTGATGCGCTTCATGCTCATGAACCTCATGCCGCTTTGGCCCATGTTCATGAAGTTCCTGTACTCGCCGGGCCTCAGGTACATCATCTTGCCTCTGTACTGGGCCTGCTCGTACATCAGCCAGTGGCCGTCCATCACGTTGCAGGACATGCAGTTGTTCATGCGGTAACGGTCCATGATGTTGTCGCAGTCGTCCATCAGCTCATGCATCTGACCACCGAAGTTCTCCTTCTCGTAGATCTTCATCCTGTAGTTTCCTCTGTACTGTGGTGCAGAAGAGGAGCGGGTTTAACTCATTTCATATTGTCAGCATGAGCTCTGTAAGGCTTGAGGCTGATGTCATCTACAGTAAATGTAGCCAGGTGTGAGATCTTACCATGGGGATCATGCGGCAGGACCTGATGGTCTCGCTCATGTTGAACATGCTCTGGAAGTCGGAGTACTCGCCCCTCCTCATGAAGTACTGGTTGCCCATGTAGTTGTTGCGGTCGTACACCATGAAGCACCCTCTCTCCACCCTGCAGGAGTGGCACCTGCTCAGGTAGGAGGACATGTCGGGGCAGTCGCTCATGCACTCATAATTGCGACCCTGGAAGTTCCTATCCTCGTAGAAGGTGATCTGAGGGAGAGAGAAAGTCTTTGGTTAGCACATGTTACGTTTATGAGAGGCACAGTGTTCAAGTTTAAAGCTGCATGTTTATTTTTTTTTAGGGGAAAATGGGAAAAACTTTCAATGTGAATCAAGCTTTGTTTGGATGTAGTGCTGTTTTTTTGGCCACTTGGGGGCAGCAGAAATAAGCTGTAAACTCAACCCAGTTGCCTATTTACACATGCAAAAGATATGGAGCAACATTAGCATTTATTTGGAGCTGTGTTTCGGTCCATCTGGTGAATCTAAGTCCAACATTTACTCTTATTGTATCTTTGTTTATGGTCTTCAACAGCTTTTTGAGGGAAATATTTGGCTCTTAACCTGCTAAATCCTTCAATATATTATATCAGCTGGTTGCTAACTTTCTCTGTCTGCCCTTTAGTGCTGGGCAGGTAGTGTTTTTTGAGCATTTTCAGTGAAAACAGCTGCCTGCTGCGGCCAAAAATGACCCTATAAGAGCTGTGAGAGTGAACCAAAACAGTAAAGTTTAGGCCTGAAAACTAAAACAATGAGCTCGAAGACACTAAAAAGCTTCGTAGAGCTGAGGGGAACTGCACAGTTTGGTAAATCATTAATACAATTAATAATATTAATTAAAAATAAACATTGATTATAGCAGCTTTAAAGTATCCCTGACAAAAACAGCACTTTAGTGACATTATGAAAATGAAAACTACCAGAGAGAGCTTACCTTGCTCATCATGTTCATTCCAGTGGAAGTCATTTTGCTGGTCAGAGGGCTGCTGCTGCTGCTGCTGGTGGTGGTACTGCTGCTGCTGCTCTTGCACCGAACTGTACCCTACTTCATTTAACCCTTAGCTTTTATATCTGACCCACTGACTGGCCCTTTTGTCTAAAAGCCCTGAGCAAGCATGGGTGCCAAACAGCGCCATAGAAATGCACAGAATATGGAGGGATTGTCCACATTTCCAGGGGCTGGCGGGTTCAGAAATGCTTTCTCGCACAGCGCGGGGGTCACAGAAAGGGTGAAGAGCTCAACAATCAGAGGTCAAACCTTGACATTGTTTATTCATTGTGACATGTTGTTTTGTCAGCAACAGCAATTTTTTTTTTCCTGTTGTTTTTTTTGTTCCTGACACATTGTGTGTCATTTGCAAAGTCACAGAATTTAGCTCGTAGTGCATGTGGAAAGTTTTTTTATGTTCAGTTTTGTAATGGTAACAGCCAGTGACAGACATATAAAAGCATAGTAATAATAATATTCTTTAAGTTAAACATGGCAAAAAGAGTTATATATGACAAACAGCAACACCTTTATATGATAAATATGTATTTTAGTGCACAAAAAAATGTTGTGTTGTAAGTTATTTTGAGGTTGATTGTATTACACCAGTGATATATGTAAATAAAACAGTAATGAGGTGATATTTAAATATATAAAAACATAATTGAAAAAGTGAGAGAACGAAGAAATGGAAATTAAAAAATGGAAAAAAAAGGAAATTAAAATGTTTACTCAAAAATAATAGACGTCTGTATTTTTATATCATGCTGCTTACATCTCCTAACATTACTCAGACTACTTAAGAAACATAAATATTTATTTTTTGCTAAAAAGGCTAAACTTTTGTCACTTATATTAATATGCATTTTGCAAAACTAAAATGTAAGTTACAAAAGATATTATTTAATATAATTATTTAAGTACTAGGCTGATGTTTCAGTAGATGTCACAATGTTCCTGATTTATTTAGAAATATGTCCATTGTAAAAATCCCACTGTGCCTGTCAAAGCATGTGACAATATTAAACATTAAATGAGAAAACAAATATTAAGAATAAGTTAGGTAAAACATTTTTTTAATGTTTTATTTTGTGGAAATGAACTTTAGATCTAATTAGATAGGGGTATAGCAGATAATATACTACCTTAGTTTCTATGTGTTTTTAATATACAAAATATGTATCAGACCCTTTTTACATGCTTTTTTAAATGTATTATTATTATTATTATTTTACAGTTCAGTTTCTAGGTACCTTTTGTTTATTGTAGGAATCAACATCACTCAACTTTTAAATTTTTGTCTTTATATTTTCTTTGTTTTTAGATGAAGATAATGAAGGATGATATGTTGATCTATAAAGAAACCTGACCGCTCAAGTCACTTATTATAAACATAATTTATAAAACCTAACTGCCTTTCTTCTCAAGATATTGGTACATATACACCTTTTGTCTAATAACATCTATTAACAAAACTTTTAACAGCCAACGTTTATTTAATTTATTTAAACAGTCACGTAGGAAACTAGTTGGATGCCAGAGACATGGTTACAGACAGGGACAAACATTGTCCTGTTCAGTTTTGTACATAATTATAACCTCATATTTACAATAGTTTATTGGACATTTCCATAATAGATTGTTTTATACAGTAATCACTCAATGATCCAGGATTTGCATGCATAAGAAAGGGATAATAGAAAAGCATAAAAAATGTAATGTGTAGTATTAACATACAAACCGGGTAACAATTATCCTATACTGTATATTACACTTCATACTGATAATAACAATGCCTTGATAAATGTGATACTGACGTGCATGTTTCAGCTAAACATTACAGCACTTTTGTTGCCAGATATATATAATTTTTTAAGGTGGATGCAATGTACGATATGATATGCTGAAATACTTTGCAAATGTTATTTCTCCTCTATTAATGTACAAAAAACACATGACATCAAACTGTATTTTACGACAGAGTATTAGGGCCACATAAGGGGAAAAAAATCTGAGATTTCGAAAATAAAATCATAATATTACAAGAAAAAAAGTCGTAATTTAATGAGAATAAAGTCATACTATTTCAAGAAAAAAAGTTGTAACATTACGAGAATAAAGTCATAACATTACGAGAAAAAAAGTCGGAATATCACGAGAATAAAGTCATAACTATAGTATTTTAAATCATAGAATAGAATAGAATAGAATAGAAAGCTTTATTGTCATCGTATTAAATACAACGAGATTCACAGTTGCCACTTCTGGTCAGTGCTTTAAAACAAATACTTGACAAGACTAAACGAGGCAGATAAAACATCTAACAGGTAAAACACACACAGTTATAAAGCAAATAAAACAGGTAAAGTAGATGTAATAAATAAATAAATATAAATAGAAGTGTTACACTAGAGGTATAATGTAAACAGAGGTAATTGCACTTGTAAAATAGGTAGGGTAGATGTAATAAATAAAATGTAAACAAAGGTAGTTGCACTGTTAAATAAATTAAATTTTATAAATCAGAGAGGCAAAAAAACAAAACAGTCACATTAAGTAATCCAAGTAGTAGGATACATGTACTATAATGAGAAGATGGCAGTACAATACAGGTAGATTACAGTCATTTGGGTTGCATGTACTTCCAATTCTCACCAGAGGGGGGCGCTGTGACGTCAGCTCGTCTCTCTGACGTGACTCTCTTGTCCTGGTAACAACATCTGTTGTCAAGCGTTGCTAAGGAAGTAACTGAGCTACTCTTCAATTAGCCGCTCTGAAACCAAACATTTACACCAGAGAGGTAACTTTACTTCGATGTTATAACACTGAAATAACTAGTTACATATGTCGGAAACTACCAACGTTACCTGTTTGTTAATACGAGCTTATAAACGTGTGCTTCAGCTGAGCTAGCATGTAGCTAACTATGTAGCTACTATAACAGTACGTTAGCTGTTCTGACTGCTGCAGGCTGGTTTAGTGAAGTTAACAGAGTAGGTTATATAGATATATACCTGTTGGCTGGATGAGAGGTTAGTAAGCAGAAATTGCGGATGTTTTGTTTAGTTAAGAAATTGGTAAAATAACAGGACTTAAGACTTTCAGTGTAGCTGGCTTAGACCGACATGAATAACTGTTTTCTGTTTACATTTTCATTTTTATTCATCATTGTTGTAGGTCTATGGTACAACAATACGACCCAGTATTAGGGCCGCATTGAGGGAAAAAAATTATCTGAGATTTCGAGATTAAAGTCATAATAATATGAGAATAAAGTCAGAAGTTTAAGAGAAAAAAGTCGTAGTATAACGAGAATAAAGTCAGAAGTTTAAGAGAAAAAAGTCTTAATATTATGAGAATAAAGTCAGAAGTTTAAGAGAAAAATGTCTTAATATTATGAGAATAAAGTCAGAAGTTTAGGAGAAAAAAGTCTTAATATTATGAGAATAAAGTCAGACGTTTAAGAGAAAAATGTCTTAATATTATGAGAATAAAGTCAGAAGTTTAGGAGAAAAAAGTTGTAATATTATGAGAATAAATTCATAATATTATGAGAATAAAGTCAGACGTTTAAGAGAAAAAAGTCTTAATATTATGAGAATAAAGTCAGAAGTTTAAGAGAAAAAAGTTGTAGTATTATGAGAATAAAGTCATAATATTAGTATATATATATATGTATAGTAGTATAGTAGTAGTAATTTTACGTGTAATTTTCTTTTTTTCTTGTAAAGTTGTAACTTTATTCTCAAAATCTCAAATTTTTCCCCTGAATGTGGCCCCATACATCACTGCAAATGTGTTGTGGCTCCAGACAGATTTTTTTGTTTTTTTTGCCTAAAATGGCTCTTTTGATAGTAAAGGTTGCCGACCCCTGCCCTAACCAATGGTGCATGTTTAACAAGTGTTAACAGTGTCTTCAGTGGCTTATAAGCAACAAGTTATACAACAAACTTTCCTTGTACGTGGCTAAACTAGCTCGTTTTAATGCGAACATTTCACTGACTCATTTTCTGCCCTTATATGTTCAGGTGTATGTCAGTTAGCAATGAGCGAGCTCCATCCACCTGACAACAGCTGGTCCCAGACATGACGAGAGGATGACCGAGAATGGACAGGACAGCCCCCTCCAGCAGTCCTGTGAAGCTCCTGCTAAAGGAGATTCAGTTGTCAATGACCGCAGGACACTCAAGACCTCCTTAGTGGATGCCAAATCCTGTAGGGAACACAATGATGCCCCTAAAGTCACTGCTAGAAATGCAGAGGGAGAGATCAGTCCGTACCAACCTCGGCCACCTCCACTACCCAGGCTGTCCAGCAAAAGTGTCTCAGTGGACGAGACCGTGAGAACCAGGAGGCTGAGAAACAGCCAGGAGAGCCTGAGTGACCTAGCTGGGACTGGCTCCTCCACAGAGTCCCTTAAAGAGGACCAAACAGCTACAGGTGGGTTTGGTCTCAGCGATGCTGCCACCATCAGGAATAACCAGGACTCCAATGTGAGACCCCGCTCTGCTGTTAGGTCAGGATCCCCAGTCTCTGCGTGCAGTCTCTCCGAGTATGAAAGGAGGCCCCCCAGCCAGCAGAGCGACCCCACAGACCACCGAGCGAGGCCCACCAAGCTGCGTCTGTCTCCGGTGCAACCCGCGGGGACGCTGCCTGCTCTGGAGCAGGGCTTTGCGTCAGCCACGTTAAGGGCAGCTAATAGGATTGACAGGGATTGTTTGGATTATGCCGCGCTGGCCAGGGAGAAACTCGGGGAGAGACTCCACAGGAACCTGAGCGACAGCCGGCTTCTGGAGAACATGGGGTCGGACAGTGCCTCTGTCAACTCCCTGAGGTCCACCTACAGCGTGCTCAGCCCCATCAGACCCCAGGATGTGAGGAACAGGTACAGTAGGCACAGCAGAGCATGTAGATGATGCACCTGGAGTCATCCTCAGGCTGGATGTGGAGACTCTTTTAAGGCTTACTCTTTACGGTGTCAGAGAGAAGGTTACTAGAAGCCGGTCTGTCATAATTTAACTACCTTATCCAAAAGAATAATTGCTCAAAAGAAAGGTACTATTCCCAGGCACTGCACAAGAATTAGGTACAGTATCTTATATCCTCTACAAGCCTTGTAGTATTGATTGTGCCCTCTGATTGGAGCTGATTAGCATCTGGAGCTTGGTTCCCCATCAGGAGTGAGTGCTAAAGCAACACCGACAGACTGTTAATTTGTCCTGAAACCAAGGCTCCACACATTTTTACATTGTGTGTGTGCACATCTTTAAGAGAAAACGAGAAGGTGGCAGAGAGGAGGGGGATTAACACGAGATCAGAGGAGATGCTTGTTCAGTACAGTTTTTGACAGTAGGAGCGGCAAAGAAATGGGTCTTAGTCTGTAGTCTCAATACACAGCAGGGAATTTTTACTTTTAAATTATTGACGTAACATCTGAGACAACAGCCTTGCTTTTTTCCCCTAAATCCTGCAAGGCAAGTGGGCTGCTGTGGATGCAATTTCTGTAAAGAAGGACTCGAAAATCAAGAGAAAGTCTTTTAAAGGTTTAATAAACACTTGCAAGTGGGCAAACAACCATCAACATAAATGTTCAGGGCTGAGAGCCCTGAAGCTCTCCGTTTCGTGACATTTATACCCTTGCGTGCAGGCTCACAGTCGTATATCTCACATTGTCTTTCTGACTGACACTTCTGTCCTTTTCAGGGTTACTTGTCCTCAAATAGGCTCTACAAGTTCGTTGACTAGGTGACCGACACCGAAACAGAAATAGGCCTTAAGGGCAATGAGTGTCACCTGTCATGACCTTAGGAATGTGCACATATTTGTATTTTTCCAACACAGCTGCACATTAAAAGTGAAAATTTTGCTTTCCAATGTGTGTTTTTCAGGAGCTTTCTGGAGGGCAGCGTGCTGGGAAGCGGCGCCCTGCTCGGGGCCGAGGAGCTGGACCGCCACTTCCCCGACAGGAGAGTGGGCATTTACGTAGCTACTTGGAACATGCAGGGAGAGAAGGTAGGAGGAAACATGACTCAGCAGCATCTCACTGACCAAGAACTATTACACAAGTTCAGGCACCAACTGAGTTGTAACGGAGTTTATATAATTTTCAGGGGCTTCCAGCCAACTTGGATGATCTCCTCCTTCCAACAGACTCGGAATTTGCACAAGACTTTTATATTATTGGGGTCCAGGAGGGCTGTCCTGACAGGTATGTTGTGTTTTGTTTGATATTTAATCATCGTCACGGAATAAAAGGGCTGCAAAGTCGGTTATATGTGACTGTGTGTGTGTGCAGGAGGGAATGGGAGACCCGTCTTCAGGAGACTCTGGGACCTTACTACGTCATGCTGTACGCAGCATCACATGGTGTTTTATATCTCACTGTTTTTGTCAGACGAGACCTCATCTGGTTCTGCTCAGGTAATGAACTCCTCCTGTATCGCTCCCTGCTTATATAACTTGTGTGTAGTGCAGATTTTTGGAAGATGATATGAATACTTTTGATTTTGTGTTTGAATCTAACTGATTACACTGTTAAGGCTCTGACACTGACCACAGCATGTTTTTGACCCATGCAGAGGTGGAGCATGCCACAGTCACAACCAGGATCATCTCTCAGATCAAGACCAAAGGGGCTGTGGGAATCGCCTTTACCTTTTTTGGCACTTCCTTCCTCTTCATCACATCCCACTTTACCTGTGAGTAGGAGGGTCAGGGAGGCTGCAGGCTGTAGCAGTGATTTATTATAGCAGGGCGGTTGTAGATAGGACTGCTTGGTTCCACGCCTAGGGAAGAAACAGTAATAGTAGCGTTTTTGCTTCTTTAAAACACTCACCATAACTGCTTTTACATCTTCCCTAAGTATTACATATTTGTATTTAAACTTTGCAGCATTGACAGCTAGGCACTCTTATGTGTTTCTAATTTCTGATTCTGGTCTTCTTCCAGCTGGAGATGCCAAAGTTTACGAGAGAGTACTAGATTACAACAAGATCATCGAGGCTCTATCTCTACCGAAAGGCCTTCCAGACACCAACCCGTACCGCTCCACACCGTGTAAGACTCTTTTAAGCTACCTTGTGAGAGAGATGTGAAAAATCAAAACAATTAGGACGATGGTGTTTCTGCACTCAGAGCTGATCAACATGATCAAACTTACACAGATTAACCCGCTGCAGTTAGTAGAGCTACAACTATTAGTCGACTAGTCGATCGACAGAAAAATAATTGGCAACTATTTTGATAATCGGTTAATCGTTAAAGTAATTTTTCATGCAAAAATGTCAGAAAATGCTGTTTTTAGCCCCTCAAATATGTCGATTTTCTGCTTTTCTTTGTTTTTATATCATATCAAACTGAATATCTTTGGGTTTTGGACAAAACAAGACATTTAAAGACATCACCTTGGACTTTGAGGAACTGGGATGGACGTTTTTCACCATTTTCTGAGACCAAATGATTAATTGATTACTCTTAATTTTAAAATAATCATTAGTTGCAGCCCTAGCAGTTAGCCTCATATTTTATGTTAAAATATCATCTTTCTCAAACATGTAACATTCTGACAATGGGATAAATTATATTTTACGTCTTTAAGTAATTATCAAAAGACACATGTATCTGAAAAAAGGTTTTCCTTCACTGGATTCTTGACAATTCACAAATTTATGTTGAAACCTCACCTTATTTGTACACATTCAGAGTTTAAAAAAAAACAAAACAAGGTTTGATTGTAACAGAATTAGATTAAAACATGTTCAGACGTTCAGACAAATTGCTCCCGCTTTTGTCCTGGCTTTGGTCCTGTTGTGGAGAGCAGAATAACATGTTTTTAGTTCAGATTAAAGCCTTGATGTTAATAAGACGAATGGCTAGTAATCTTTGATAATCACAGCATGTCATTTTTAATTGTAGCCGACGTCACCACAAGATTCGACCAGGTCTTCTGGTTTGGAGATTTTAACTTCCGGCTGAGTAAAGACCGGGTCAACGTGGAGGCCATCATGAAACGCACAGCAGGCGGCGACATGGGCCCTCTGCTGGAGCACGACCAGCTCTCCAAGGAAATGAAGGACGGTATGGTAGCATATTGGAGGCTAAATCTCAGTGAAAACATTTCTTAAAGTTGTTTACAGAAGTAGATTGTTGGGTTTGATAGATTCTCACTGTGCCAATGTGCTTCTCTTTCCCTCCAGGTTCAATCTTTAAAGGTTTCCAAGAGGCACCGATACACTTCCTCCCCACGTACAAGTTTGACATCGGCTGTGATGTCTACGACACGACCTCTAAACAGAGAACGCCTTCATACACAGTAAGAAGAAACACACTTTTCAGCTATAAAGTCTAAACTGGCGAGGGCGGTTTAGACTTACCTCTTTGTTTGTGTTCACAGGACAGGATCTTGTTCAGGAGCCGGCAGGCTGACGACATAAAAGTGTTCAAGTACACAAGCTGCTCCAGCATCAAGACCTCCGACCATCGGCCCGTCATCAGTGTCTTCCAGGTCAAACTCCGGCCAGGCCGAGACAAGTGAGTCCAACTGGAAGACATCTTAAAACAGTTTCAGTGTCATTATGTTAAGGATGCATTCACAATGTATATAGTATTGTAATTTTAATTATATCAGTGAATATTATATGATGTTCTAGACTAGGGCTGCAGCTAATGATTATTTTAAATGTTGATTATTTTCTCGATTAACCGATTAGTTTGGTCTATAAAATGGTGAAAAATGTCCACCAGTGTTTCCCAAAGCCCAAGATGACGTTCTCAAATGTCTTGTTTTGTCCACAACTCAAAGATATTCGGTTTACTGTCATAGAGGAGTAAAGAAACCAGAAAATGTTCACATTTAAGAAGCTGGAATCAGAGAATTTTGATTTTTTTCTTTAAAAATGACTCAAACTGATAAATCGATTATCAAAATAGTTGGCGACTAATTAAATCGATTAATCATTGCAGCTCTATTCCAAACACTTTTTCTTGCCAAAATGAATAATCATCACCTGGCGAAGGTCCTCTTTTAGTCAGAAGAATTTATAAATAACAGTTTGTTAAACTTCTGCAAATAAGTTGTGGTCATTTTCAATCTTACTTTCTGCCCTTTTACACCAGATTCTTAATGCTCTATATATTTAAATCCTGAATTTAAAAGTTGTCTTTCCTGTATTTTGACCTACATCAGGTGTACTACATATGTTTGTTTGTGTTGTTTAGTATTCCCCTTGGTGCGGGACAGTTTGACCGAAGCTTGTACTTGGAGGGTATCAGGAGGAGGATCACCAGAGAGCTGAAGAGGAGGGAGGCCATGAAGAGCCGAAGTAGCAGCAGCAGCATTTGCACCATCTCCTAAAAACACTTAAAATAAACTCTCCAGACCAGACTGGACTGAACCATGCCAGAAACTGGGATGTAAAACCAGCGGGCAGAAAAGGACCAAAAGGACACCAGAGTTGTCTTAACTACACCGAGCTGGTCGTGGTAACTGAGCAGAGTCCACCCTCTAGTGGGCGTTGTTGGGAACCGTCTGTACTCGAGGGCAGGGACCTCGAGGTCGGACACACAGAGAGAGGTTTGCAGACACAGCAGCAGTCTGGCCTTTATTTATTCAGCCCCCTCTTCTCAAACATGACTGAGACAGGGTGGGAACAAGGGGCTGGCATCGTGAAGTGATTTAACCTTAAAGGCTCTGTGTAACTGCATTCATTCACAAATTTTTTTATAGGTGTTTAAAAAGCACCGTGAACCACAATGTTATGTTTTTTTTTTCGGAATATATCAGTGTTCAAATGCCTTGTCAATTTGTCATTGAATAATTGCATTAAGGTGCACTTTTCAATGTCATTTCCTTACATTATGGCGTCTGCCATTGGTCAATTTTAACTTGAATTTTGTTCTCAGCTGAATGTTTTGTAGGAGGGATACGATATGACTGAAGAAGGGACATTAAATATATCATTTTAAGATCATGACATTTCAAGAATGCTAGTCAGGAGGTTGTTACATGCTACTGTTGAATTTCAGGGAGATCAAATGTATTTGACAGCTTATTTTTAACCGTTTTTGCAGGAACTCACTTAATATAAAACTAGATTATTTACACTGTTAACGCCTGTCACTACCTTTTCTCTTATTAGGCCAAGTGATCCTTTGCAACAGACTGTAACTCAATGCCTTACCTCTCATCTTACTGTGTAACCATATATATATATATATACAACAAACTGTCCATGTACTGTACTGTATGTACCACATTAATCAACTTGCATTCCCAGCATGAAAAGCAGTCTGCTCCAAAATAAAAGTGCCTGTGGGCCTTGTTTTCATTTCCCCCAAAACCTCTTAACTTTATCTGCATATTTTTATATGTCACATCCAGTAATAAAGGTTTTTAAACACACTTGTTTGTTGGCTGAATTGTGTCTGTTGTGCTGTAACGTGAGTTTCACATACTCACTGTAGTCGGAGCAGAAGCCACTGAAATACTAGTTAAATACATGGTGAGTGTGACGTGTAGGGTCAAGGGCGTAGGTTTCGTTTTGACGTGTGCTGAGATGAAATTTAGGTGCTTGAGCATCCCTAATAAGAGTCTCAGTCGCCAACGCCTGACTGTGTCCGACGGTAACAAAATCCAGTCATATCTTGTTTAACTTTATGGAGTCTCACCCGGTTGCCTGGCAACTGCTCAAAACCAAGAAATAGTCTGAGGCTAATGGTGCCTTCAAATGAAACTCGCGAGAACAACATGGGAAGTCGAGTACACGATATGCTCGGCGGTCAAGTTAAGTCGTGAGAACGCTGCTGATATTTTATTATATATATCAACATTATATTCATATAATATATATTTATATTAACGTTACGGTCGGTATCTAGAAGCCACAGAGGCTAACAATTTAGCAAGCAGGTAACATAATGCAGGATATGCAAAGGCATAATGGCAAAGGAAAAAGACGACGGCGTTGGGAATGTCAACATTTTCCTCAGACATATTGTAAAATTACGAAGAATTACAATATATTAACTTATTATGCAGCGAAAAATTAACTTCCATGGCCTCTGCCATTTCTGACAACGTCGACAAACACGTCACAGCCTGTGAAACTTTCCACTTATGAGGTCATGAATACCACAAGAGTTCATATGGACTCTTTTCGTGAACACGGTAAACATGACCTCATTTGAAGGCACCATAATTGTCATTTTTAATACTTCGGTTTTTACAGATCAAACAAATATGACAAAAAAAAAAAGAGCAATTAGTGAGCTTTAGTTGTGCTGCAGGATGAATTTTGTTACAGAGCCAGGTGAGTCATTTCCCTCTCTAGTCTTTATTCTAAGCTAAGAGGCGACTGGCTGTAGCCTTTAACAGATACATTCTTCTCATCTAACTCTGCCAGAAAGTGAATAAGCGTATTTCCCAAAATCAAATTATTCCTTTAACTTATCCCGTTAATATATATATAATTTTTTTAATATGCAAGGGCATAAACACAACCACAAAAATACAAAAAAATAAAACAGGTTTCACGTTAGATTTCAATCTCTTTACAGTAAAACTGAGACACAATGACAGAAACCATGATTTAAGTCTCGAGGGCATATTGGCTACAGTTGCCATCACTGTGTAAAGTCTCCTGTGCTTGTGAAGGGAGATTATGAAGTGCTGTCGTATAAATAGTAAGATTTTAAACTGTTTTCGGATCCATCCGTTCTGGAAGAAGATAGGAGGTGGAGCTCGGTGAGTTTTAGAGAGCCGAGGGTTTTCAAGCTGAGAAAATAATAAAAGTTTAGATGCTGCTGGGGATGTTAGCCGCCCCCTTCTCTTGCGTATATGCTGCTTTACTTTCACAGCGTAATGTCAGTCATTCATGAATTTAAACATAACAGGCTGGTATTTAGGTTTTGAAATGAGAAACCAACACTGTAATTTTGGCTTTGGAGTAAATTGTCCCTTTAAAACCAAACTCCACCCCAGTAAATAGTGAAATATGGCTTTCCTGCCCACAAACAATAAATACAGATACTCCAACTGTACGTAGACTACTGTTACTGTAGAGTAAAATGTAACTTTTCTTTAAAATCCCCACTCCCAGAGGTTGAGTCAAGAGCCCGGGTATTAGTCCCCTCCCAGAGTGAGCTGTGTCCAGCTCGGTGGTGGGAGGGAACACTAGTGTAATCTTCCAGTCCAGTTTATTTACAGTGGTGTTTGCCAGCCGAGGACCGGCTTGATGGGGGTCTATCGGAAGAGGCGATACATGCGGGGCAGACGTCCGTCTTTGCTGGAGAGGGCGGCCTGGATGTGTTCGTACGAGGGCAGCTCCGTCAGGTCTCCCAGAGCTGCTACTGCGGGCTTACTGCGCAGCATCTTGGTGGTTACTCTCTTAATGTCACTGGCTGTCACGTTGCCTGGAAATTATTTGTTGACAAGTCAAAACATGAATAAACAAGGAGGGTGAAGTAAGGCTATTTCTACTTATTAAAGGGCGGGTCCATCCGCTTTCTGTTGTTTTTTTTCAAATGGAAACACACTCAGCCGAGGTAAAGCGGCTGTGGACGGGAGCAGCAGAAAAACTTACTTTAGCCACCTAAAAAATGAATGATCAGTTAAAGTGTAGGCTATATTTAGAATATTTTCACAGCTTTCCTTTGCCATCAGATAACTGTTTCTGACGGGGAACTGAAGCCATTATATCGCTCTCTTCAAAGCCACCAGACTGCATTCACTAAACCAGTGATTTTACCTCACAGAACACAGGAGTTGCTGCTCTAACCTCAGCAGGTCACATGAAAACAGGAACACGTTTTTAGAAGGGCTTGGGAAAATAGCATTTTGACGCTAAAACATACGTACTTTGACCAAAATTTGAATGTTGGGATTTGAATACATAAGGAACACAACTGGGAAGCTACAGAATGATTTAATAACCTAAAAAACAAATGGACCCACCCTTTCATTTTTAATGCAACTTTTCCTCTTACATGGCTATTTTGTGACAGTACTCACTTATTAGATCACACAGTTCATGTGGCAGCTTTCTCTTTCCTGTGGAGAGAACCTGGCGACCAACATCTTCAAAAATAACCGGCCGCGACTCGAGGTTCATCATCAACATGGACTTGAGCTGAGTTTTGGCCCTCTCCAGCTCCATCTGGGTATACAGGGGGAAAGTAATTAGAGAAATGCTCCAAGAATGGTACACCACCTTTGTTTCTTTAATCAATAAGTTGTGGTGGGTTGCCCTGATAGTGAAACACAGCCATTACCTCTCCTGCGTTGCCAGCCATCTGAATGAACTCTCTGGTTATTATCTCCACCATTTCCCGCACCTGGAGATGAATGTATGAAATGATGAGAACTCTACATAAACATCAACAGAGACCACATAAAGAGCCATTCACACGAGAAAGCCATATGCACATTTTGAAAACAGAACATAACTATGCAACTAAGTTTTAGAGGGATATCTGACAAAATTTAAGAAAAGCTGTGATTGGTAAAAAAAAAAGAAGCTATTTGGATGTAAATGTACAATAAGACATTTGAACCCTGCAGTTATGAGCCTGTACCAACCTGTCTGGGGTCTGCACTGGCGTGGATACACAGCAGACCACTGTCCTCATAGCTATGGTGGTAGGAGGTGGCATTGTACATCCAATGATGCCTACAACAGACAAGGGAAACCACGAGACATTAGTGAAACTGACTATTGTTGTTGTATGGTGCGTGTCCAGAGGGGTGTTTTTTATCGCAAAGGATTGCCTCGCTTCCCAGCATTGGACGCTTGATGGACTGCCACTAGGCACTGGGCACCTGATTGGATGAACGCTTTCCTCTTTATTTTAGATCGACAATGGTTAGTTTAAAAGCCGGACGTCCCTGATTGCATAAAGTAGCCTAGACCTCAACTTTATGCACGAGGAACCCCCAACGTCATGCCCCGTCTCTCGAAACGCACCACTAACAGAATGCATGGCACGGCTGCTTACATAGACAATGAATGGGAAGCGTGGAAAGGACGGATCCTGTGGACACGTACCATTATACTAGTGACTTATAATTATCTGAAACAAGGCTGAATTGAGGTTTTTGAGACGTTCACCTGTTGAGCACGTTCAGGTAAAGGCGGGTGAACATGCCTTTCCCAGGTCCTCCTGCTGAAAAGGAACCACCTCCCCCCATCATCATGTTGAGCACCGCGAATGGGATGAAGTCGTCTTCCTGTGAAGAGAAAACAGGATTTGTTTTATTTGGGAGCTTGTAGCTAACATATTCAAGATAGCCAGGCACTGCAGACACCTACCAGGAAGGAGCAGCTCTCCAGGCCGATCATGATGTGAGTGAGCTCTGGGATCGGGGTGGGGCCGAGACTCACATCCGACATATCCTTATCCATCTGAGAGATTATAAGAAGATGTTATTAACCTACCTTCAAGACGCTTGTATCAGTGTTCCCCCTTTTAACTCTGAAATGTTCCCAATGAACACAAAAATACTGTTAAGTGCAGTAACTGTTGCTTCATATCTAACATCATTCCTCAGCCAAGAGCTTGTTCAATTTAGTGAAATATCAAAAGAGATTTCTCATCTGTAACTACAGACAAACAGTCTGCTAACCTACAGAAGACACTTTGTGGACATTTTTACAAATTGTGATTTCTGGTTAATAGCTAAATGCATTTAACATTTCTATGGTAGTCATCCTGTTTAAGTGACCCCCATGATACTACAAACAGATGTTCTTTTTGTCTTCTACATCTGAAAAAATCCACCAGATAAATAAATGCTACCTGAAGACAACATTTAGAACCAAATCTGGTACAAACAACTTATAAACAATGAATCACCTTGACGATGCCACCGGTGTACTGTGCTACAGAGAGGTCCACGTTGGCCACTGAACTCGTTCCCCACACCGGCTTGGCGTCCAGCAGGTATTTCCTGGCACATTCAACCAGCTGCTCGTGCTCGATGCCCACTCCAGCCAGCACCATCCGCTCCGGACAGTAATAGTTACGCAGGTAGCTGTGGAGCACGTTCTTGTCAATCTTGTCCACGTTGTCTCCGGGACAAAAGCGAGGCAGTCCGACCGTGTTGCCTCGATACGCGGCCTGGAAACAAACAGTGAACCATTATAGCCGTTTTTGGACCGGAGGAACTTTTTCATAGTTCTAAGAAGAACCCCCATTTCTATTGTGTCTGCACTGCAAGAACTAGGAATGATCTTAGTTCTTTGAACGCTGTTTTGAGGGACTTTAGCAGCTTCTTTTTGTGAGTACGTGTACGTGATTGGTCGAACACATGAGCCAATGCAGCAACTGACATTTTTAAAAACCTTTTAGCCGAGTAAACAACAGGCAACACAAACAGCTTGTAACAAAAAAAAGTGAAAAAATACAGACAAATGGACCGACAGCTAAATCCACAAGTTAACTCTAACCCAGTAGCACAAAGACTAACCCACTGAGCTGAAGAAGCCGATTCAAGCTGAAATCACAACAGGTACTTGTGTGATGGCTATTTTGCTTGGGTATTTATGATTGTGGCATGTGACAGAGTTGTTAATTTATTGTTATATTACTTAAAAAAAAGCAAAGAGAGCTTGGAGCAAACTTGCTGCTTGCCGTGCTGCAGATGTGTGAGAGCACAATCTGGGTTTTCAGAATTGCTTAATTCATAATTTTAGGAAATTATCCCTGAAAAAAATGCCAAAGTTTTGCTGGTGAAAACTTAAAAATATTAATAACAGGATTATTTGGTTCCCTCTCTCACAGAAAGCCGGTGTAAGAGGGTCCAAACAAAGGATGTGACTCACAGCATGGATCATCTCAGTGAGTAAGGGTTCAGGGTCCGGCCTCATGTTTAGATCTTCTAACTCAAAGCGTACCGCCATTCTGGTCATCTCGATCTCTTCATCTGCGTGTAAACAAACATAGATCATATCAGACAGGCAGACATTTTGGACCCGTTCGCATGGATTTGTCATTTAAAATAAGAAAGGACTTACCCAGCAGGCGAGGCTGCAGAACAGCATCAGAGAGAAGACTGACCACCGTGTCCAGGCCCTTCACTTCAGCAGACACTGCATACATGGTGGTATCCCTGCACAGCAAAATCAATGATGCATCAACAGCTGTGTTTGCATACTCTCCAATGCAAGAAAGTTCACATATGGAAGGTACAAATGCACAAACATTACATTTTATAACACTGAGAAAGGTATTCTGCTGAGAGGCTACACACCTTGATGTTTGGCAGTCACATATCCCTCCATGTTTTTCCAACGTGAGGAGAATTTCATCTTTACTCCCGTACTGAGCCGTAGACTACAGATACAAAAATTACAGCATCACTTCACGTGCCTGCCTGACCTTTCACTTTGTGGTCTTTACTAGTTTGTTTTACTTACAGAAAAGGCGAGTTTCTCTACGAAGTGTGCGATCCCACTCGGGTACTTTGCTTCATGTCTGGATCCCGAATTTACTAAAACTAAAGAAAAAAAAGAAAAAGAAAACAAACATGTCATTCACTTCTGCCAGATCCTGAAGAAAAGTGGATATTATAATTTGCATATCAGCGGTGAAACATACTTCCAACTGTGCAGAATTGACCAAACTTGTTTTGGGAAGCGACTCTGAGGCCATTTTCTAGGGTAGTGATCTTGGTCTCATATTTTTCCTGACCATCCACAGATGCAAACACGGGCTTGGGGATCCCAGGCAGCGGAGACGAGAGGGAGATATTTGGGTATCCGCCGCCACTGCTGTACTTTCTGTACGCAGCGATCCCAAACCTTTGAGAACAACAAAGAAATGTTTCTTTAACTTATTCTTAGCAATGTTAGGCCATTATGAAAACTGTGTTTAAATCCTTAACTTGAGCATAAGTTGCTAAACCTCAAAGTATACCAGGGTTTCCCCTGCACATTGTTAAACTGAGGCGGTAAGCCACCATCAACCATATACATCTCTTCTAATCTAGTCCAGCTACTAAACGATGGTCTAATCAATTGCCACACATTAAATATATGACATCTGCTGTTTGAAATAACGTCTCCAGTCTTTGTTCCTGAAGTTTAATGTTTTATTTCATAAGATTTTGTAGATTCTTGTGGCAGGTAGACAAAAAAGTTAATTTCCAACACTGAACACCATTAATCTCAAATATGTGTTTTGGTGATGTTGCTCCAAAATCTCCCATAGGTGACCTGTTAAATCAGGTTGAGAACTGGTAGCTAGGGGTTTCATGCATACTGTATGAAACCCCTTGTGCCTCGTAGAAGCCTCTATTATGTTTTATGTCTATTATGTGCACTCATTAATTAGGTTTTACCTTTAACTTGTCACCCATCTGTACTTTCTACATTGTTACGCATTAAGTTGTTTTATGCATTGCAGTCAAAAATGTAACGTCAAAGGAACGGTGTAGCAATTACACTCAAGTGCCAGTTTATTAAGTAAACTTTAGCTAAAACTAATGCAGTCTTAATACAAAAGTCCTGCAATAAATCCTACCTTCACGACGGATATAATGTTCAGTTTATGTTGAAAGTGTATTTACAACGGACATGCGCATACCATGATGATAAATTAAAACAAGTATTGTCTATTGCTACGTTTTGTACTGTTTTTTTTTTATCATTATCTTTATTCTGTTGTTAAGCTGCTGCAAAGGTACAAATTCCTGCTGGGATAAATAAAGTACTCTGTTTTATCTATTTAAACCTTTATTGATTCAGTTATTGTAGCAGCACAAAGACAGCAATACATAGATAAATAGAAAAAGCAGCAAATAAATGATAAGAGGAAGGCTTCTATAACACTAAAAATAAAATATGAAATATACAAGAGCATTTGGAGACAAACATTACGAGATAAAGTTACACTAGTGTGATTAATGATGCAAAAATAAGTGCAACATATTAACATAATATAGATAAGATATTCCTTCATTAGTCCTGCAGTGGGGACATTTGCAGTGTACAGCAGCAAAGGGGATAGTGCAAAAAACAAGATGCACCAGCTAACACAGTAAAAAAGAGCTGAACAAAGTGAAACAAAATATGAACCATTTAAATAGAAGGAAGTATAAAAATAGGAGCAGTATATACAGTATTGACAATAAACAGACTATTAACAAAATTGCACAAGTGGAAAATTATATTGCACAGTGAGAATGAAATGAAACTCCACCTGAAAATATCAAGTTATTGTTAGTTTTTGGTGTGTAAGTGTAAGTGGTCTACTGGGAGCAGTGCTGGTTGAGGAGTCTGACAGCTGCAGGAAGGAAGAACCTATATAGTATTAACTGGTAGATTATTATATAGTATGGGATGTGATACAGTATAAGGTGAAATGTAGTAGCATAACATAATATATAGTAGTGTGGCAGCTGCCAATTCTCTGGTGCTTGCTGTTGTTTCCCTTTTCCCTAGTGTTTTTTTGGTTGAGTTGCTGAGTGATTAGAGGGTTATTCAGTTCACCTGTTGCGCAGGGTGTGGGGACTGGCTCTTAAATGATAGTTGAGAGCAGCTTGGTGCATTCCCCTCTTGGCCAATCAGGGTGTAACGACGCCCTTTCTGTAGGGCTTAAAAGAGGAGGGAAACTGCACACCCAGGGTCATTCTGATCTCTCCTTCACTCAATGCAACATGTGTTACCAGCTTTACCAGAAACTCTGGTCTGTTTTGGGCCCTTTTGGGATTCTGTGATCTTTGTGGTTTTGTTTGTTGAGAGTGTTGACTCCTAGTTGGGGAAACAAGTTAAGTGCCAACCAATTGGGTTACCTGCACTGGGACGATTAGGTGCTATTTGTGCAACAGCTGGCTTGCCTTACGATAGTCTAACGCCTGCAGGCTGTATTTTTGTATTCTATTCATTTGTTGATTTTCAATGAAACCCTTTATACCCATTTCTTTTAGTGTATTTTATTTGGGAAAACTTTAAAAGGAAGGTAAGAGGAAAAGCCAAACCAATCTTTCAGTTTCCTTAAATTGTTTGTTATTATAGAGGCATTTGTTCATTATCATTATTAAGGAGGCATTTTATATTATGTGGATGGGAACTGTTTTTCAGTCTTCTGACTGAACAACTAAAGTCTGGGGAACTCAGTACCGCCACAGTACAGATATATAACATAACTTAACATAACACATATTTAGTACAGCTGACTTTGCACTTCTCAAACTTTGATCCAAATATATCCCTTAATATTTAAACTATCAAACATTCAGCTCTTCAACAAACTGGAAAAGCCCTCAAATCACCAAACATATGTGTTCATCTCTAAATCTAACCTCACTAATACTGGTGACTTTATGACGTCATGATGTAACATCAGCCAACCTGACAGCAAGAGGACCACAGCTTGTTTGAAGGCTAGCAGTTAGCATGGTGCTAACAGAGGAAGCTAATCTGATGAGGACGAAGAAAGTTATGAAGCTGCGGACGTCAGAGAGAAACGTGACACAGAAGACACTTACCGTGCCGGTAGTGTTGTTTCTCTGTATTTAACTCGAGTCTGGCAGTTATATTAAAAGGTTTCTTACCTTTGAACACGACTCCAGCTTCTCCAGCTTCTACACCGCGACATGTGAGCCGACATCTTCGATCCTCTGTGACCAGAAAGTGACCCGGATGATGATGAAACGGTTCCTGAAGCACTTCCGGTGCAGAAACTCTACTACTGTAAAACAAAAAGATGACATACTAACAAAGATTGACATATTATTACCCACTTTTAACAATCCCAGTTTTTCAGCAGAAATTTACATAATTAATTTGATTAATATCTTAGTAAAATATTATATCCATAGAATTATATGGCTTAAAAGAATACCCTCTTTTTATACTTTTAAAGATACTGATTTTAAAACACATTGACTATGATTGAAAACTTACAACTCAAAAATTCAAAATTGGCAAAAACTATTACACTGATTAGATATTTCAAATTGATTGAATTGATCTAGACCATTTTCCTTTCCTTAGATTTTATTTATTGTATAATTTATTTAATTTTTTATATTGTTTTTATTATTGTAATCTGTACATGTTTATGTAACTACTGTATTGAACTTTCGAAATAAAGCATGGAAAAAAAACAAACTGCTTTATTTATTTTTACAAACTTTTGTTATTATTATTATTATTAATATTATTATTGTTATTATTATTATTATAAAAAACAGCCAAAATAAAATCAAGTTAAATTAAATTAAATAGCTGAGTACTTTGGAGCACTTTCAACTGTATTTGTATGAAATAGTGTCATACAAACCTAACCTTAACTATTTAATTTAATTTAATTTAACTTTATTTTATTTTTGCTGTTTTTAATAATAATAATAATAATTATTATTATTATTATTCGAGACTATAAAAAATGCTATGGTAAATGATTCCTCTGCCAATTGTCTCTGTTTTCTTTCTACAAGTTTTTATGCTGCCATCTTGGAATAGAGATTTCCAACCTCAATATGGGACTTGGTTAAATAATTGTTAGATAGGAATAGAATAAAATAAAATAATAAAATGATTGATTATTATTATTATAACCACATTATTCTCTAGTGCACTGATCTGCAGGTGCTTTTCATCCCCTTTGTCTTCATCATGCTTTGTGTCATTTTATGATTGGCTCATGAGTCTGGAGCCGATAGTTTGCTTACTGAAAGATGAAGGTTTATTAAGGCTAAAACAACTGTCTGTGTCGCTCTAATTTGGGCTCTAAACAGAACAATTGATCCTTTAGAGTGGTCCGCAGGCCATTTAGCTCCACATCACTGAATCAATTCTGACACAGAAAAAGGCCAGCTCTTAAATAACGTCACCACTTCCACCTGATTTTAAACATTCAAGAGCTACAGGAGGATTTAACCAGCAGCAGATTAAACTAACTGAGTGAATAATATCCAATTAGTACTACAATGTTCTCAATCTTGCAAGCCACCACAGTTTTATGGTTCATATCTCAGCTTTCAGCCTATGAGCTCCAGGACACCATCCACCTTCTGAAAGAGGAGAACCTCCACCTGCAGCACCGACTGGAGAACCTCACCCGGGCTCTCAGAGACTTGAAACACCTTCTGAAAGGTACGAGCGGAGAGCTGTCTCATTATTGGATTGTAAATTAGTAAATTAATAGCCATTTGTTTCACATTTAACACAGTTTCTGGGGGAGAACATGACACTGAGTTTCTGCACGTCTGGAAGGAATGGTCCCAACACGGTAAGTTTGACATTATGAAGCACATCCTGTTTTTATGTCTTTGTTCCACCAACAGTCTCGTGTTTTGCAGGCATTAGTGCTGAGACTCAACAAACGTTGGAGCAGGCCCTCTGTTTATCCGAGCTCCACGGAGCTGCCCAGCCCATCTTCATCACTCCGGACCTCCTCCTCCTCTCACCTTTCATCTCAATAAATCTGCTGCTGCTGTCCTGACTCACCTCCAAAAAACCTCATCTCATCATCATCAACGTCTTTCAACTCCACGAGTCCTTATGATTATAGGATTAAGAAAGTTAATGTGATTATTATCTTATATTTAATAATTATAAAGCACGACCATCAAAATAGGCTACTGAGGTCATGTAATTTTTTGACTACCAACAAAACATCTCTGGAAAAATGTAAAGAATCACATTTAATTTATTCATTTGAACTTTTTTCTGCTGTAAATGTTTTCCCCATACATTATGGTCTCAATGTTGTTTTTCTAAACTGTAATTCTGGTGGACAATAAATCTCTTTAACCCTTGTCTTTTGTTAAGATTGGCTTTACTTCCTCATTGTTTGGGGTCCCACAGACCCCAATGCTGTATGTGTTATTCTTTTCATTTAAATATTTTTTTTTCTTTTCTTCTGACAATTCACATATCTGAAATGATATTTCTGCACTGCTTCTATCCATTGTTTATTATCCAACTTCGAGATGACAGCCGGTATCAGAGAAGATCTAACGCCGTATTCACAGCAGAGGACCGGCGAAGTGCGGCCTGTGGCGAGCGGCCATGCAATGTCTAAGAAAAGCTGCTGCGGCCGCTCTCGAGCTCAGCGAGCTGCGGCTGTTTGATTCTGCGACGAAGTGCAGCCAAACAAAAGTTGGGAAAAGTTTAACTTTTAGTGTGAAAGTGCGACCAGCGAGAACCCGTAGCCAATCAGTAAACAGATCCTGTGACATGTTTACCTATGTTGCAAAGAATTTCTTCCCGCCTGAAACACATGAATATGCCTCCTGGCCGGCGAGCCGCACTTCGCCGCTGCCTGGTGTGAATTCGGCGAAACACAATTTCTCACCTGGGATCAAAAATGTTCATCCTATCTTGTCTTTGTTTGCTCTTATAGTGAAGTAATAAATTAATCAATGTACGACAATTCAAAGATTCAAAGCTTTATAAAAGTAACATGTGTAGTGGAATGCAACGTGACATACTCAGGTTGTGCTGAAAGACTTTAAGGATTAGAAAAAAGTAATATAAAGGATAAAAAGTCAAGACACATTTTTTTTTAAACATGTAAAAGTTAAATACATATGTCAGTATATCAACAGTTCATTCTATAGTAAATGGGTCTTTACCACAAAGAATTATCTAT
Organism: Sebastes fasciatus; assembly: GCF_043250625.1. NCBI lineage: Eukaryota > Metazoa > Chordata > Actinopteri > Perciformes > Sebastidae > Sebastes > Sebastes fasciatus. Next base: position 29,288,289 of record NC_133800.1, read on the forward strand.
TAAACTGTGCTCTCTCACAGATTATGTTTGGAGAACTGGGATGCTACACCTCCTTTGGTGGATTTGTGTGTTTGATGTTGTCCTGAATCCAACATTGTTGCATTTCGCCTGCTAAATCAGTCTTTGTCTGCTTAATTAAAATGACCCTTCCTGCATAGATTATAAATCGGTGCATTTGTACTTTCATTTCCATTTGATTATGCTGAATGGATCGTCAATTTACATTTGCAAGAGCTTCATCTGGCCCCAGTAGACGACATGTGATGAGACTACAGTGTGTGTGAGCTGAGACAGAAGCCACTGCATGCATTCGTCTTTTTTATGTACTCTTCTCCCCTTTTAACTTAAAAAGAGGTCAATTTGTGGTTGAAACAAGACTAAGAGTCTTCAGTCATCCTAGCAGCTCTGTGAGGCTGTACTAGTGGCACTTTGAGCTAAATGCTAACATCACAATTGTCTCACAATGACAATACCAACACGCATAATGTTGCTCTAAATCAAGTGTAGACCACACAATTAGATGTGTTTAGTGTTTGTTTGCTTAGTTCAAATTAATGTAAATCTTAATGCTGCAGCACACAATGATGCTGTACATATTTTTATAGTGTGCTTTCAACTTTGTAGCAACCATGTGGGCTCTTTCCTGTTGCTGCCCATAAAGAAATGGTTTTCCAGAGTTAGGTACGGAAGAATGTGACTGAAATTTGATATTGCCCAATATCAGTGTTGGACCTCACGAATGCTCATGTGGCTGAATGGGAGCATAATAAATCCCTACAGCCAAAATCTTGTGGAAAAGCTTCTTAGAACAGTGGAGGTTGTTAGAGCAGCAGATACATGCTTATAGTGGTAGAATGAGTTGTTTAACAAACACATATGGGTGTAATCTTAGTAGTATATATACAGTAGATACACATTTCCTAATATCATGCTTCCTCACAGTGGACTTTTGGCTTCACATTTTGATTTATTGTTTTGTAAGGAGAGTGTTTTATCATTTTTGCTTCTGTTAACTGCCTAAAATACAGAGTATACAATTAATGGTTTTGTGCTTCATTAGGAGAGGGGGAGGTTGTCTAGCACATGCGTGCGGCTGTTGCTTGTTGTTCTCTCCCAGCTGTAAGCTCTGCAAATGCATCAGGAGAACAGAGGTTGTGCACAGACTGCAGACAGACAGAAACCAGACTGAAGACGAATGGGCTGACTGCAAACCAACACAGAAACAATCCATCAACAGAGTAAGTATCATTACCTCTCAATGCTTTTGTGAAAATAGCGTCCATGTTGTCTTATATTTAGTCTTTTTTTTTTACTACCTTTACACTGATCATTCAGTGTAGTGTGCTTTGTGTTTATTCAGCTGTTAATATTTCTCGTTTTCATTCATATGCAAATGCAGCTCTCATTACACAACATGCACTAAACCAGCACTGAATTTGTGTTTCTCTTGTTTATCTGTTGAATGCATGCAAGCGGTTTACAGTGCTTCATTTATTTGGTATTAATATTGTGGATGTTCAGCAGGAGGATGATGAAAGAGACTGCAAACCAACAGAAGCTGTATTGTTTCCAAATGCTGTTTCTGAGTACCCTCTGGCAATAAAACTAAACAAAGGAAAAAACAATTACAGGCAATACAAGATGATTCAAATTCTAGCTTGTGTACTATTAACAAATATAAATAACAGTATAAATGTCCAAAATCTTTTGGAGAATAAGTGCAGAAGTGCCAGATTTAAATGCAAATTATTATAATGAAATGCAATTTAAACATTACTTTTCATCAATGATGCTCTGAAAAGAAGCCAAAATCCAAAGCAAGTCATTCAATGAATTGTTTTTATGTCACTTGACCTCCACACTGAAAGAAAAAATGAATAGAGATCTGCTTTTAAAGAACAAAAATAGAAGAATTTCAGCTTTTTCATTTGAACAAAACTCTAATGCGGACAAAAACTAAATTTAATCACTAACTAACAATCATGTTAGGTGCTGGGGATGAGGTTCAGGTTATAAACTATATCTCCAGATTATTGACCGCTTAATCTGAAGTGATGCATCCAGCACATTCACTGCAGCTATAGCCCATTTTAGTCCCGTTGATGCAACCACTTCCTTATAAGTACCTGTGACTGACCAAACAGTAGTATTCCTTTGACAGTCTGTATTGAAAAAAAAAAGAGCATATGAGTCAGTGTGTGGGCTAAAAAACACCGTAATGACATGCTAAACAGTGTAAATGATCTGTTGTGAGTCAAATAAATACACACCCACAGGCTCTCAGCATTATGTGAGTAGAACCAGCCACTAGCTCTGCTGAGCCAATCAAGCAATTCATTGATGCGTTTAGTTCAACAGTGATGACTAATGTACTAATGTCTGAAATCAAGGGGCCTTTGTTTTGTTTTGTGTTTTCATTGGTTCAAGCATGTAATCATCACTGGTGGGAATTTGGTTTCACTATTTCCACATGTTTTCTTTCTTTCTTTCTTCTTTGAATATTTGATATTTTTTACCATAAACCTCAATATTGATAATATCATGCTACGGTGGGTATGATTGCTAGTAATACAATACAATTATAATCTAATCTAGGGGTGGATGATATTGTCTATAAATTGTTTATTCATTGATATTTTAAAAAAAAAATAAGAAAATTGTAACATCTAACTATATTTAAAGGTACAGTGTGTAGGATCTGGCGGCATCTAGTGGTGTGGTTGCAGATTGCAACAAACTGAGCACCCCTCCGCTCACTCCTCCCTTTCCAAGACTGCGGTAACGTGAGACGCCGAGGACAAAACTGTGGTAACGCCGTTCACCTCACTCAGAGGCCATCCATACAATAACACAACATTAGGAGCAACGGAGGTCAGACGGCGGCTGGCGGTGACACGGTTTTGCACTCTGCGGCTCACGTTACTGCAGTTTCACAAGCGTGTCGGAGAACTACGGTACAATTTTTGCTAAACCTGCTAAACGGATATATTTGATACAAAACATCTTCATGTTTCTCTCTGTGCAACGTTCACATTATTGCAAAGCACGCCGAACCCTTTAACCTTCATCATTACACATTCAGTTTGTGTCTCTTGAGGTCAGAATATATCTTTGGCGTGTTTCCCTTCAACATCCCCTAATATTTACTCGCTCAAATTCAGCATTGCATAAGCAAAATTTGTGGCACATTCAAACACTAAAGGATCAGCCCTTAAATGGCCATAGTGAGGATCATGAAAGCCTATGCGATCAGACGGGTAGCTTTCCTTGCAGAGGACCAATAACTGATCTTCATAGTACAAAGCTCCGCAGCCTCTTTTCATGTCACTTTCATTGAGTGGAGGGCCACAGTGCGAGCTCTATAAAGTGGCTGGGCCCATTCAAGGGACTAAAGAGGACAAAGCTGAGCTCACTGCGCTGCCATAGACTCACAACCAAAATAGGAATGAAGCAAAGAGAAAAGGGAGGGGAGGGCATTAACAGCAAGAAGAGAGAGAGAGAGAGAGAGAGAGAGAGAGAGAGAGAGAGAGAGAGAGAGAGAGAGAGAGAGAGAGAGAGAGAGAGAGAGAGAGAGAGGTGTTAAATTCATCTGCTGAATACATTTACTAGAAACTGATCAAAAGTGAATCTATGCACACGGCAGCTTCAGTGTGGTAATGGTACAGTGAGTGTTTATGAGAAAAAGAAGAGCTGAAGTCATATTATATCACTGAAGAATATCTCTGAGACATTTAACGCATGTAACTACATGTAACTACATTGTCATAGATGTGCTCTTGGGTTAATTTTAGCATGCCAGTTGCCTGATTAAGACTAGACACTACAGAGCTGTCAAAAAGCAAAGAGTCTGCATCAAAGTTCTTGACAGCAAGGGTTGAAATTGACCACATTTCCAAAAGAAACTCTTACCTGTGCACGTTTTCCCAGCTGACGCCATGGATGAAGCTGTATGGTGGTTTCCTCATGCCTCCCAGGGAGCTCTGCAGTAGGATGCATGTCTGTGTCTCCATCTGGACGCTCCCACAGATGACTTTCCACCTCGGTTTACTCATCCTGTCCAGCTTGGTAGTCTCATCCGAACTGGGTGAGTCCATGTATACTTTTTTTACTGTCCAACCACTAGATGTTTGCTGTCCCTAAACATCATGCACGGTGTCAACAGAGGGATTCATGGTCATCTGCTAACTTCCAATTCCTGTTTATACTGTGTGCTCCAGGTTTGGAGGGTGTTTTCTTCAGTCCTCAGGACCAGACAGTCAGAGAAGGAGAGGGGGTTTTCTTCCAGTGTGTGTCGGGAGAAAGTTCACCTCCTGCGAGCATCACCTGGCTCAAAGACGGGACTCTGGTCACAAGAGGAAGACACATTCAGGTGAGCACTGATGCAGCTTTAGATTGATGAACCACTTCCCTGTAGCAAAAAAAATATTTATTTTGACCCACGTGTATTATTACTGTATGCTTCAAAATGTGTTTTCGTGTTCAGGGTGAATATGGAGGTGGTAGCCAGAAGAAGACTTCAGGCACTCTTCATCTTTTCAACGTAACATTAGAGGATGATGGGATGTACATTTGTGTTACGCTCAATCCTTCACTGAACATCAGCAAGAAGAGCAACGCAGCTAAACTAACTGTGCAGGGTGAGTACATCTTTTTGTTTTTTACTCTTACACTTCAATTCATACCGAGAAATCATCACTTTATGTCTGACTCATGAAAAATAAACACAAATGGCACCAAAAAAATTATATTTTTTACAAGTCTAATTCGTTATAAGACTCTATTATTCTTAAGTGAAGTGAAAACTTTAATCTTGAACTTGATAATTCCTCTTTCTTGGAAGCAGTTTCAGTATTTTTTACACTTTTTTTCACTAGTATCCCAAAAATGTTGCTTTAATTGAAAATATATCTTAAAAACTAATTGGAGCAAGACAAATGATGCATTCCCAATTGAAAGATTTTTATTTCGACTTTTCATTAAATGTCATATTTGAATACATTTCCTGCAGTGTGGTTGAATCTTAAAGCGTTGTCACTCTACCTTGTAGGGGTCCCTAGAAGGCTGCAGATCATCCAGGGCCCTGACAACATCACTGTTGCTATGGGAACAGAGGTCTCCATGCGCTGTGCTGTCCGTGGCTTCCCTGTTCCCATGGTGCACTGGTTCAAAGACGGCTGCCTCCTGTCGAACTGCTCAACCTCGTTTAGCCTCCAGAACAATGGACAGCTGCTCACATTCAGGTCCAACACTGCAAGGACGAGAGGAATATTCATTCTTTATTGTTAAATTGTAATGATAAACCAAAAAAAATAATGCTTATTTTGCATTGAGTTTGTTCAGGAATATGTTTAATATATATAGTTTCTAACAAGTTGTTATCCACTCTGTCTGGAGGTTTTATACTCTGAATTTAAAGTCTCATTTCTGGCCGTGTTCTCCAGGAACGTGACCAGGGAGGACGAGGGCTCGTATCACTGTGAAGCATCCAACCAGAAAGAGTCCATCAAGTCGGAGCCGGCCTTCCTGCTTCCAGCCGGTACTGTGTGCCAACGTCCGCAGTAAACTGAACTGTTTAATGTCACATTTTTAACACTACTAAATAATTTTCACAGTGCGTGAAATTCCTTGTTAAAACAAATAAGACAAATTTAAAGGTGCTAAATGCAAGATTGGCAGCATTTCTATTGCCTCTGCACGGCTCTCACGGCGACAGCTGAGCCGGCGGTTCGTAGCTAACAGCGCTAACAGTGAAAACAAAGGCAACACTGCTGGGAGAGCTAACAGTGTTTACCTGAAGGGGAACCGGAGGGTGGGCGCTACGCTTCTGCGATGGCGCTATTGGTCGGGATGGAGTCATCAGCTGTAACCGCCGTATAAGAGCAGGGCAGAGTGGCGGCTGTAAGCTAGCCAGTGGGGCACGCTCACATGCACTAAAAGCATGCCCGGCCGGCCCGGCTATGTCAACAAAGCACAGAGAAGCTCTGATTACAACACACACAGAGAGAGAGTGACTTCATTCTCTGCTCAGGTAGACATTACTCCACTATATCTTTACATAGTATGGGTATCGTATAGAGCATCTTTAATTCGTAGTTTCTATCTCAGACCACGTTTAACATACCTGTTCCACCTGTTGAAAAAGCTTCTTGTTTTCTGAGGATAAACATGAGCTCTTTGCGCTTTTACTTCTGACAAAAGCAGAAGCAGAAAAATGAAAAACAACAGAAACAATCACATTTTTAAAAAGGAATAAGCACATTTGTAGTATTATTTAGTCCATGTTTTAACTTTTTGTTGATTGTTTTACTTATTTTATAATATAGCTTTTGTTTTGAATGTGTGACTTTTGCAAACAAATATGTACATTATGTGTAAGTATATGTATATTTTTATTTTGTACAGTTAAATATCAGAAATAACAGTTTGCAACATTCTCTTACTCAAACAGGGAAAGAAACACAAACTGAATCACAGATAGTAACTTCAATGAATGAGAAAGATTTGGGGACTTTTAAAGTCAAATAGCTCAAAAGACAGAAACTTTTATTCACATGACATGACTCTTGATGCTTGTGGTTCAGTGGTGAAACTATGAAAAGTACAAACGTATATTTAAGTGATGCACATGTTGTGTTTCCAGATATGGACTGGGATTTCGTCCAGCAGCCCGTAAACCTGACGGTGAAGAGAGGAGAAAATGTTACAGTCACCTGCAGGCCTCCGTACAGCCGACCAGCAGCTCAGGTGTCCTGGTTCAAAAACAACCAACTTCTCTCAACTCCCACAGATCACGAGACTGTGCTGCCCAGTGGAGACCTCTTTTTCCACAGGTGTGTATGTGTGTTTGGTTTGTATTTGTACATTGGCGTACTGTAGTTGAGAACATGACAATATCCAATATTACAGCTAATAATATATAACATTAGCGTTCGGTAAATTCATTAGATCATCACCAATTTCATGCTTTCAAGGTTTCTACAATCTTGTCTTGACTTTATTCTGTGCAGTGTGCAGGAGTACGACAACGGGAGCTACTTCTGCAGAGCCTCCAACATCCACCTTCAGAGATTTCTCACCTCTAGAAGAGCAACTCTGACCGTGCTGGGTATGACGTTATAATAGACCCACCATACTGTTGCTTCATCTACGTGTGTAATAACAGTCATTCTTTTCTCTTCCTGGCAGCCCCTCCATCTGTGAAGCTGTGGCCTCAGGTGTTGACGGTGCCTGTGGGTGCTCGGGTGGTGCTGGACTGTCAGGTGTCCGGTCACCCTCTACCCTCCATCAGCTGGGTGAAGAGAGGCCACTCCAAGCAGACTGGAGGCAAGATCACTCTGGGGTACGTTAAGGTTGAGGATATGTTCCGTCTTGTAACCGCAGATCATTTACTTAAGTAATACCACAGTGCAAAAATACTCATACAAGCCATAGACTGTACATAAGAATTGGACGTAGTCACCGTGACGTCACCCATTGGTTTGTGGACTGCTGTTTTGAAGCCTCGAGTTCAGCAGTTTGGCCGTCACCATCTTAGTTTTTGCAACCAGAAGTGACACAAGAAGGTGGAGCTAAGTACAAACCTAACGCTGAATAAGACATTTTGAGACGACCAAAATACAGTAATACAATGCAGTATTTACTTCAACCTCTGTTGCTCACCAGCAAAACTGCATGAAGCAGTACGACAACTGCCTTACAGTATATGAAGATGTTGATCTTTCTCTCATACAGATTGAAGAACGCCACTCTCTACATCCAGTCCGCCCGGAGCTACGATGAGGGAGTGTATGTGTGCGAGGCCTCCAACACTCTGGGCCACAGCCGCAACACAGCAATGCTGAGAGTTGCTGGTAATTTTTATACAAATTTAACTGAAACATAATGCACCAACTCCTCCTCAAATCAATAGTTGAGTCAGAGGAGAAGTCAGGAACATGTGAAACTGACTTTTCTGGCACAAACACTAGTGAGACACCATTACAATTCTCACTTTAAATCTTGTAGTGATCACTTTCATTGTGAGAAATATTCACTGTTTAAGGCACAAGTCATTTATAAAGCTCATTGCTACTCAGTACAGTCTGTATACAAATACAAACTGTGCTGACGTAGCTATATTGGCTTCAAAGCAGAGCACATGGACCTAACCATGATATCCATATATAACCATATACTTCAAATATTTACCAACAAACTTGAAGTGAGAACTGGGATTGTGCATATTTTACTGGTCTTAAAAAGACAATGTGACATGTACAAGAGTGCATTTTGTTCACAAAACAATGGTCAAGTGGCACAAAATTGTATTTCCTTGCACAAAATGCTAGCCATATGTCACAAACGTTACATCTTCTTCATCTTATGGCACATAATTCAGTACAGTGAGGGTGCCTATTTTGCATAACAAAGGTAGAATATGACTATATTTACCTCTTTCCTCGTTCCAGTGAGTCCCATCATAGTGACCTTTGTAGGTCAGGTGAGCTGCAGGATCGGTGCTTCAGCGGTCCTGCCCTGCAGGGCTGTAGGGATTCTGCCCATCACGTACACCTGGACCAGGGGCAGAGCAGAGAGACAGTCCCCCATCAGTCCCACTGAAGACAGACACATTGATGGTGAGTCCAAAGTGTCATTGGAGTTGTATATTTTCATCAGGTTTTTCACCAGGTTCTCACTGGAAGCAGCAAACATGAACTTTAATCTACGATACCTAAACTGGATGTGGTTTATGAATTGTTATCTTATGCAGTAGATGGAGCTCTGCACATTTCCAGTGTGCAGTATTCTGACGTCGGGGAATATTACTGTACAGCTGAGAACCGAGCAGGACGACACCAGAGACGTAGCATTCTCACCGTCGCAGGTATGTTGACATTACATATAACACATATTATTACAAACATCCATGCACATACTGTATATTGTCTTATTATCACAGTAAATTTAAAGAGGGTGTGTGGTGTGCTGTCATTACATGGGGTACTTCGAGGCGTACACTTACAGTACATAGTTATACGACAAGATGCTTCCTTGAGCCCATATCCACAAGTTTATTTTTGACTATCTTTCATGCTGTCCTCTGTCCTAAGCTGAACACCGTCCAGCTGATAGAGGCAAGCAGACAAGACTGGTTTTGTCTGCTGTGAGTAATGACGTGAAAAATTTAAAAATCTCTGCTGTGGCTTATGTGGTGGCACTGTATGAAGCTGTGAATTATTCTTGAATGTGTGTGCTCTTAACAACTTTACATGTGGTGACTTTCCATTGTCAGTGTGTAACATCACTGCTCTGATATTTGTGGCCTATTGCCTGCTTATTACTGTACTTGTTTTGTGGCCTAGTTCATTTCTGATTGAAACATTACGCCCGTCCTGAAACTAAGAGTCTGTCATATTGTCTAGGGCACCGACACTAGCAAAGACCTGCCTGTTTCCCAATCCAGTGACTCTGTGGCTGAGCAACACATCGAGACAACACATCATCCACATGTACAGGCACAGCATAAGGACGTCACATGTATGTACTTAAAGAAAAACTTCTATATGTTATAAAATATGTATATTCCTGTAAAATAAAAACATTTTTCCTACTATTTCCACAGGCTCCTTATCACACTGTGATGCTACGACAAACAGAGCCACCGCATTGTCGACATTTTCAAGGAGAGCAGTGGCTGAGCTAAAGATGCCACCGCGATCACTTGGCCATCTTTTACAGCACCGCCTGAATCAGCCAACAACCAATCCGACCCAGCCGTTAGTCACACAGATGCAGCCTCCCATGTTACCACCTCCTCCACATCCACACTTCCAGGCAGTAGATCTCCACACCCAACTGACCGGTGATCCTCTTTTGATTTCATATAGTGAACCAACAGTAATACACAGCCAGGCATCAGTAGATACCAAGGAAGTTTTGGGTACAACCCTTCAGTATCTGCTCACTGAAAGTCGATCCCATTTGACATCATCACGTACACAATTTCAGCATCAAGTCAGTGATGAATTGTTGATAGAGCCTGATTCTCAGGGCTCTAACATCCGTGCTGTGTCTGTAGCCAATCCAATCACAGAGCCCTTCACTGAGACGGCAAACCCTCCAGTGGGTGAACCCTTCGGCTTTCTTAACTTGGATTCGTATTCGCCGACTCCAACACAGAGTCCTGTAACCCAAACTAAGACGAGCCACTCTGGTTCAGTCACCCAGTCTTTTGCTTTACAAGCTGAATTGCAACAAACGCACCAGCTGGTTACAAAAAGTCAATTTGACCAATCCTACCATGAGCCAACCTCAATCCAGATTTCTCACACCAAACTCGAGCACCAAGGTCAACGTCTACAGCGGCCTTCACCAACCATCTCACAGATATCTCAACAATCTTTCACTCAAAATCTTTTTCCGAAGTTCCACCTCGAGCTATCGACAATCCCGAATCATCTGCCCTCCACGCAACCTCCACCGTCTTCAGTTACGAAGCCTCAACAATCCCAAAATCACAGTCAACTTTCGCCCGCAACTTCAACCACGTCTACACTTCCTCAATCATCTCCAACACAACATCCACTGCTCCACTCACAACCACCACAGACAGAAACATTTCCACTCCAACACATAAACCCGCCTAAAATCCAGCCTTCAATCTCAACCATCCATCAGACGTCCAATCCTTCAACGCAGGACTCTGAGACTCCTGTTGTCCATCAGGTCAACATATCCGATCAGGTACAGCTAAATACCAGCCAGAAAGGTGACCCAGTTCAGACAGCTAAACCAGCCAATGACACAGAGCTGACAGAGTGGCTGAAGAGGAACACCTCCCAATCACCGATGACCAGCAATGATCAACGGTAGGTCAAAATAAAATATGGTGGACTTGATGGATTGTCGGAAAAAAAGCAGCAAGATTTCACTTTAGTTTTGTGTTTTTACGCTCCAGAGTAACGCAGCAGTCTCCCTCATGGCTGCCCGTGCTGGAGAAACATGACATCCCCATCGTGGTGGGAGTGGGTGTGTCTCTGGCCTTCATTTTCATCACTGTTACCTTCTATGCTGTGGTCCAGAAGAACGAAACCGCACCAACAAGCCGAGCAGGTCAGAGATCTTCAGCCGCATCAAATGTCAGCACACCTATTTCACATTCTGAGCATGGTAAACTTGGACAAAACACTTATTCTTCAAGGAATAGTTTGACATTTTGGGTAATGTGCTTATTCGCTTTAGGGCGGAGAGTTAGATAAGAAGAATGACACCACTCTCATATATGAGAGTGGTGTCATTCTTCTCTCCACCAGAAAGCGATTAAAGCACATTTACCAAAATGTCAAACTATTCCTTTAAAATCTAAATGTCCTTGACAGCTCAGAGGAATCTAGGCGTCCCCATTCGACACACTGGAAGTCGAGCTGCAGGACGTACATACGAAAACAGGTAAATACACTATTGCACAGGACAGAGAAATGCACGAGACGAGGCCTTGAAAGTGATCTTTTTACCTGTTTGTGTTTCTTGCACAGAGCTTTTGAAGACGATGACTGTGTGGCAGTGATTGAGCAGAGCCCCAACACATCAGACACCCGCGCCCGACCTCCAGGACCGAGCCTGGTCACGGTGCAGATGGAGCCCACGTTTGAGGATCAGGAGGACACACAACCCGCTCTGGACGATCACTCAGTCACCGTAGAGACTTATCCTGAGCCCCTTCTTGACACAAAGGTTTGACAACAAAGAAAAACATGAATGGAAATAGAGTGGTGCAGGAATGAGTCCTAAAACCCGGAAATGAGTTAGCATTTTAGCACTTCCGGTTCACTCATCTGGAAGTCAATGTTTTTTTTTGTTAGATGCCTGAAATAAGGTCTTAGGTAAGAGACTTGGATACCCAAAGTGTGCCAAATAGGTTTTCTACCTCTTGAAAGGGAATCTGGCTATAAAATACTGCAGATATCCACTTCAGGAGGCCATGTGCATGACATTTACCCCATGCATTATCAGATTCTACCATTGTGCACAATATAAAATCAATAAAAAATAACTAAATTGTATAATTTTGAATCCAAATGGAGTAGTTTTATTATAATAATGAAATATGATCAAGTAAAACTTCACTAGCAATGTAAATACGATAACAAAAAAGAATCCAAAGTCAAGGATGTACATTCAATATAAAAACGGTGAAAAATATTATAAAGTAAAAATACAATTTCTGTTGCGTTGATATTGTAACTAAAATATTGAAATCATTTCCAAACAAACATTATTTGGACAAAATACACTTGGAGTGTTGTTTTAGTAGCGTTAAGGCCTCGTCTTTTAGAAACAATTCGGAAAAAAAGGCCACCGCAGCATTTTAAATGCTAAATCTTCTAAGATAAAAAGAAAATGTCTGTGACTTGTCCTCTAGTGCCACCCTTCGCCTTACTCACAAGAACAGCAAAGCTATCTAACATTAGTGTTGATGTGTAGTTAGAATTGCAAACCTCATGGTGCCATCAGACTTGTTACGGTTTATTTTATCGAACCTGTTAAATGATCATTATTATCATTATACTATTTCAGATCGATCCCTCTCTTGAGGAGGAGAAGGGCTGCAGTTTGTCCCAGCCCAGCATCCAGCTGCAGTGTGCTGAGGACTGGACCAGTAACAGAGGAGACAACCGCTGCAGCCCATGCCAGGATGCCTTGCCTCCCCCATCACCCTTACCCTCCCGTTCACCTTCCCCCTCGCCACCATCCAGACGTGAGGAGGGCCTGCGCTCCTCGTTAACCCTGCAAAGTGCTGAGGCATGTGGAGCACCCATCCACCACAGCCTCAGCATCTCACATGGCAACCCTCCCCTGCTCCTTTCTCACCACGTCTCCTTGGGCCTCACTACCGTCGCAGTGGATGTCCATTTTTACCCAGCAGCCACTGCTTCGATGGCAGTAGGCACTAGCACTCATATCAATTCAGTCTCCAATTCCACTTCGGTGGAGACACCTCTCTTCAGTCCCCCGTTAGTCAACAGTCAGGAGAATGACCAATCGACTGCCAGATTTAATCAGAGTAAGTAACAACAGACATCCTCATATAAGATAAGTCATCAAAAATATTTTAAAGGAGGGATTTTGATATGAAAAAAATATATATTTTTGGACATATATTTGGAATTTAATATCTGAACAATTAGCACAGGGCCTCAGGATTATAACTTGGAAAATGTATTTTTTATTTTACTGTGTCTTTAAGGATGAGGAGTTAGAGCCTGGAGGCGATTAGCTTAGCTTAGCATAAAGATTGGAGGCAGTGGGAAACAACTATAACAACTGTTAAAGTTCAAAATACACCTCATCTTAAAACATAATCTTCTTTGTTGAATCTGTACACAAACAGAAATGTAAAAACTGTCATTATGTGGTTTCAGAAGGAGTCGTAGCAAAACAATTTCTTGTGCAAACAACAGTTTATCCATTCACCTAGCACATCTGTATTGAGGACGGAACCTGCCAAAATCAAAAATATATGAATAAATAAATAAATAAATCATTAAATGAAACAAAAATAATATCAAATAATGTAAAAAATGTAGCCATTAATTCATTGATTAAATGTGACATAAATTGATATTACTGTTTTAATTTGCTTCTTTATTTATTTATTTTTGTATCAGTTCACTTATCTATTTACTCTTCTGTTTAATTTCCCTTTTATTTATTTATTTTTATTCATTTTTTTATGTTATTCATTCATTTTTGCACTTATTTTTTGTATTTATTTTACATTTATTTTTAAATGTACGTATTTATTTATGTATTTATGCATTTATTTATTTATTTATGCACAGTTTTCCATTTGCATTTCACCAATTATTTATTTCCCCAAACTTATATATTTCTGTATTCTTTTCTTTATAAATTTCTTTACACATTTCTTTTTATATTTCTTTATGCATTTCTGCCTCATTATGTAAACAAAGGGGATGTCACTCAACGCGTATGCGTAAATGCATAAATACATACATTTAAAAATAAATATAGATTAAACAATAAATGCAAAAATAAATAAAATTGAAAAAATATTACAAATAAATACATAAATAAGTAAAAGGGAATATTAAACATAAAAGGAAATAAATAAGGGAATAAATATAAAGATAAATAAAAAAAGAAGCAAATTAAAACAGAAATATAAATTTATGTCAAATTTTAACAATTAATTAATGGCTACATTTATTTTTTATATTTTTTTGCTACATTTAATTTATTTATCGAGTCATGTATTTATTTATTTGTTTATTTGTATTCATTTTTAAATGTATTTATTACTTATTTTTAATATTATTTTTGTTACATTTAATGACATATTTATTAATTTATTGAGTCATTTATTCATTTATTTTTTATTTTGTAAGATTCCGTCGTCCATACATCTATGCAGCATCTCTACTACTCTCGACTGTTCACAAAAAAATTGCGAAACTCCCCATAAAACTATACTGAGCTTCAGAGGTGCTGGTAAGCTTATTTTTGAAACTTTAAACACAGCCAGGCTAGCTGCTTTCAGTTGTCATGGTCAGCTAGGCTAACCGCCTCCTGGCTTCAACTCTGTACCAAACACACAGACACGAGAGTGTTATCGATATTCTCATCTAACTCAAATGTGCATGTTTCCCAAAATGTGGAAATATTCCTTAAAAAAAAAAGGTGAAAATATGGGGCTAACATATTCTGTATTATCATCCACATCTTTATATGAATATGAATGTATTTCATAGCTTTAGCACAGCACTTTCTGTATTACTCCCTGTGGTTACGTTAATTACTGTCATGTTACAGTTTGACTGTAGTACAGGCTACTTCTGAAACTAGTCTTGCTTTCTACTTTTATTTTACTACTGAAACATGAAAGAGAAAATGTGTAGTATTAACTGTATTATTAGTTATATAGGAATCACATGTTTCACTGATTCATATTGTGGTATTGGTTCTGGGTTATTTCAAGTGTAGTAGGACTTAAATGTGTTGTACAGTTCTGACTTCTTTAGTGAAACAGCCAAGGATACTCTACTTTGTCACAGAATACTGAATATTTCTTTGTTTCAGTGATTTGCTCATTCTCTTATATTAAGCTATTTGACTGTTAACACCTTTTTTTTAAACCAAAGGAGGGTAAGAGGGGCTGTATCAATAAACATTTAGACAATACAACCAAAGTCTTTAGTCATATTTTTGCATTTAACTCAGACATGGCCTGTGAACCTTATTTTTGACATGAAATATGCAATAAAGTTGTAGCATCTTATTAAAAGCTCTAACTATAACCATTCTCCAAACCTCATCACTCCAGATCCTGTATCAGTGTCTACTCAGTAATCAGTTAACATGGTACACAAACAGGCTACTAATGTTTCGTATTGATGGATATATCTTTAATTTTTGAAAAAAAGAGACATTTCTCACAGTTGAGACACAACAGTTCCACCATAGAATAGTTGGGCTATTTTTTTTACACACCTTTTGGCAGTTGAAAGTAATTTTAATTCAATATCCTATTTGAACAGATACAGGTATAAGGTGAATGCCAGTGTAGAAAGAAGTATTCAGATGCTTTGCTTCAAAGTTGTTTCAATCCACCACTGGTGAACGCATGCAGGAATTACAGAAGTCATTCAATGCAACAATAATTTAGGACGCATTTGAACAGACTCTTATCTACCAAAGAAAGGCGATAAACTCTTGAAAAACTAATTAGGCCAATTGATAATTTAAAGCTCAGTGGAGGGTTTCCTTGGTTTTGCCTCCTCCTCATTTCGTGGAACATGGAAGTTCACGTATGGACACCACTTGGTGTTGAGGCACACCAGTTTCTTCAAAGTGGCAGTTTTGACGATATTGAAGCCCGTCTCTCCCCCAAAGGTGCTGGGCTTCCAGTACTCAGGGGAGCAGATGGGGTTTGCCAGCAGGCCTTTCAGGGAGAAGGGAGCACCCATCTCCACCATACTCTCACCAAAGATACCAGTAGGGCGTGCTTTTTCTAGTAAAAGGCCGGGGTAAAACTCCAAAGCATCTATGTCACCGTAGAGTTCCTGTAAACCTCTGGCCATTTCCTCGTCATCTATTTTGGAAAAGAAACACTAGATGAATTTCTTATGTAATTTTACTTTTAGGGAACTGAAAGAAAGTTCTATTGAGAATATTACCTAAACAATAACAGATAATAATATCCCTCCAGCTTACCAGTGAATTCCTCAAAAGAGCTGTATGGCTTGAGGTTAAACTTCTTCCTGTATTCATTGAAGGGCCGCACACGTGTTGTTCGAGACTCTTTGATGACCCTTTCTGAGACTGTGAGGAGGCTTTCATGAGAATTACGGCCACCACCGATCTGAAAGACAGAAAAATGTTACACCAATGTCCAGTGATAGACTGAAAACTCTGTAAGACACTTGAATTTTGGCATCCTGGCACCTTGTCGATGACGCTTTGATTATCGGAGCAAAAATGTTAATTCAAAAGAATTTTTATTCAGGTTTGCAGTTATGTTTAATCAAGAAGAGATCTTCATTTTGATTAAACCCAAATGGACTTTCTTTAAAGATTTTAAGCCCATTTTCCTGATATGGCTCTGACGACTGTTTAGCATTAAGTACAACCTAACTTACCTACATACCTTTCATATAAATTATATCATCTCTTCTTTATGGGATTTTCAAGTACAATTTTATGCAGATGATACAGTTTTATACTTTGCTGTTAATTTTGTTCAGTTAACAATTGAAAAATCTAAATCCTCCTTTACTGCACAGCAATATGCTCTAATTGCTGTTGTAACTGTGTTTAATGCAAATAAATAAACTATTTGTGGTGTTTACGCTGTTCTCAAACTAAATTTTGTATCCCCACTCTTTATACTGAGAGGTTTACAGAATATGGATATAAAAAGCAATCTAAAAATTAAAACGCTCAATTTTTCCATACTGTAAGGCCTGCGTGTTGTCTTTGTTTATTTTTTGTGTCTGCTATTTTTACAGTATTCCATTTATTTCTCAGTATACCAGTAAACAGGGTGTTGATGAAAAGGAGCTTATATTGTCAGCCAACCTACCCTAAATAGGTTGAAAAAAGTTAAACCATATGGGAATAATAAGACAAGCAAGTCTTGATTGCACATAAATAGTTTGATATGTTATGATAACATAAATAGTTATGTCAGGATTACAATCGTAACATTATGAACACAATGACCAACCTTAGCTGGCTATGTCCTTCTTACAAAGGGGAAGCTAAATGTTACAAAAAAAAACGGCAGACCCAAAACTGTAGCTACACTTGTAGCTCTAACACAAGATTCATGTACACAGTTAGTGGATGGTCCTTATCTACCTGTCCTGCAGGCTGTCGAGAGAAGGCATCCACCAGTTTCTCCACCCCGTAGTGCAGGAAGAGGGAGGTGTTGTACAGAAACTGGGAGTACGGGATTTCATCTCCATCAATGAGGAAGCTGTCAGGCATCAGAGAGTGCCAATGGTAGAGGTGGCTGAACTCCAGAGCGATGCGGTTGCTGTACTGAAAACGTTCCTCGAAGAGCATTGTGGGATCGAACTTCAGGCTCAGCAGGTAACCACTCAGCTGCTGCACGTACTCTTCCATAATAATGCGGATTATCTCCCCTGAAGGATGGAGATAAACAGAAGAGCTTGTTTTTTCACTTCTGGTTGTGGTCTTCAATGTTGTCAGTTGATGTCAAACTAAACTCACCAATGATGATGAGTCTGGTGGTCTGGAAGAGCTGCTCATCATCCCAGGTGGGATGTTCTGCCTTCAGGATGTCACAGACTCTGTTATGCTCCCTCAACCATATGGTGGAATACATGGTGAGGCCCGGCAGGAGGCCAAATAACTCATGACCGATGGCCAGACGCTTCTCTGGAGAGAAGTCTTCAGGATAAGCCATGAACACAGGGACTTCAGCTACTGTAGGAGGGTACATCTCACCATTTACTATCTGTGAACAAACATGTGCAAGCAAAGTATTTTACATAAAGCATACTCTTGAATTAGTCACTGCATTTCCTCGGATGCTGGGATGTTGTATTTGATTTCTAAACTGTTTTCTAAACCTTTTTATTCTTTCGTAAGTGTTAACTAAGTCTTCTCTGAGTCTGCTTTGTTGTGACTCTGTGCCGGACATGTCTGACTCATCCCATAGTGATATAACATGAAGTCCCATAAACCATACTATGTGCAGCCAAACAAAACAGAGACCCGCTTGTAAAGACATAGTGCTACCAATGGTCAAAAACTCCACAGGGTACCTTTAACAAGTACATCTGATAATCTGACTACCTCCATTACCTTGTTAATTTTTCCAAGAAAAAAATGCAGTCAGTCATTTAGCAGGAAAGTGAAAGTATTCCATGTCATCTGAATGCAAGAAATATACAGAAAATATAAGTGCTGGTTTAACACCTGATATTTCAGCTTTCCATCTTTGTGAAGTCGGAGTTGAAGCTGTCGCATGAGTTTGTCTCCATAAATATTGCCAGCATCTACCTGAGAGAAGAAAAGAGGGAATATCGATTCATGCTACCCGCACAAAGGATATGAATCATTAATATCATCATATTGAAAGCTGAGACTACACAGATTGCAACGATATAAGTCTTATAACTCTACAACCAAAACTCACTGAACCAGCAGCAGAAGAGAAAAAATAAACTTCACTTAGACAGCCTTACCTTTGCTGCTTTGTGTTAAAAAGTTCTGTTGGAGGGCATATCAACGCTGCTATTTGCTAAAGCTGTCTATAATCCTCTGCATGACATGGAGGAGCATTTGCACTCTGCCTTCCTCCAGCATCAAACAGCCTATCCTCAGCCTTCCATGTGAAAACACGGTCTATGTCTCCATAGGTGGATGAATCGTGGTACTGCACTCATCCTTAAGGCATTGGCCCTCAATACAGGCCTGAGCTGGTCAAATGGACCAATAGATTATGGGTTTTTTTTTTTATGGGAACATGTATAGAGGTCTGATTGATTGATTTTTCAAAGAAAATTATGATGAAATTGAATGAGTTTTACAGTTACCTAAGAAAATGTTAAATGGCACAGATGGTACCAAAATGGCCAATATGAAGATTCCACCTTAACATGCATCTACTAAAACCTCTCCAGCTTTGCTCTGCTTCACTTTATTAGCATTTGTCTGTGCACAGGTAATATTTAGATGTTGTGATATGGTTTGCTAGAGATTTTGGGCTGCAACTGCATCATTCCAAAGGGACATTCACTCTAAAATGGACAATTTTGTTAGGCGGAAATTAAATCTTTCATTTATGCTGTATTCGATCTTCATTTACATACATATAGTAGCATATATACTGATGCTTACAAGATTATTATTAAGATTATTCAAATAGACCTTGTAGTTGCAGAGATACAGGTACAGATACAGGGGTTTAAGAGGTCCACAGAAGTGGGAAATCAACAGTATTTTGTCTTTTACATGTGAAGATTTGAACAAAGAATGAACAGTGGGTCTCACCCCATGTCCCAAACCCTTGGTGAACCCCCTTCCAACTTCATGGTCTGTCCTGAAAAACTGGTGAGTGAAGTGCTGCGCCATGAAAGCAAACATCAGACTGGCTCCCTGAGGGTCTGGACGAAATTTGGTTCTCTTAAAGAAACGCTCAGCCAACACTTTGGGATCAGGGAGAACAGGTTTACCTGTGGACAGAAATGTACGTTATAATTACCTAAAGCAGTTAAACCTTTCTATATGATGTACCTGCGCACACTTCCTGTCAGATGAACTCAAGTTCGTGCAATTGAACTGTCTTCTAGCTGTTTCATCATTTATCCATTGCATTTAAGCCTGCTAACTGTTTCAACTGTTTATCTGTCAATTTGATCTAACAGTTTGAATTGTTAATTCATTACTTGTCTACTATTTCAACCATTTATCAATCACTTGTAGAAAAACTGTTTAAACTTCTCTGTTCACTGCAGAGCTACATGTCTTTCATGCACTTTCAATTGCAACATGTAGTGTTGTCCACCTACTCCATGGCAAATGCAGAAGTACCCCTGATTGGGAACCCCTGACCTACAGTATCAGAGGGTATACTTGTCTGTATGTAGGCGTGTGTAGGTCAAAGATCTACCTTTAGTTCCCATGGGCAAAGGACAGTCTTCCGGTACAGGAGGCAAAATCCTGGTGTAATAAGTGAGGTTGTAGTAGGACTCCCAGTTCAGGTATCCATACTTGCTGTTGTAGGTCGGAGGGCTTGGAATAAGGGAACTTCTGACTTTTAAATGACAAAAACACAGTCCAGTTATGTATTAACTGCATACTTCTGTCAATGTTGAGTAAATGCAATGCATTCATTTTCCATAAGAGTGGAATATAATACATAAATACTACAGTATCCATCTATGCTCTCCCACGAGTATACCACATGCATTTTGTACTCAAAATACAAGTCATTTGGAGTAACTATGTACAGTATGTTATGTTGTATTACAGTCCCCTTCTAAATTGTAACATGGCTGTAGAGCTGCAGCTAACAATAGTTTTCATTATTGTTTAATTTATTTGTTATATTTCTTATCAATTGATTAATCATTGAGTCTATCAAATGTTGGTAATGTCTTCAAAATTATCATTAAAGATATTTAATTTACAATGATACAAAACATAGAAAAGCAGAAAATCCTCCCGTTAGCAACAGCGCATTTTTTTGTGTTTTTTTTTTCTTCTTTCGGCTCAGTTTCCTCCTACAATGTAAAATGACAAAGAAGAAGAGTGCCTACCTGTGAGCACCAGTTTCATGAAAGTACTTCGCAAGAAAGAGTTGTTGACGAAGTCCCAGAACCAGTGGAAGTGGGTGAGGATGTAGTGAGCGACATCGGTATTTGGTTTCAGCGTGAGGCGAACTCTGGACCAGAACTCCGCTGTGGACAAAGATTGAGTTAGAACAATTCATATTTAAAGGGACTATTTGTAACTTTTTAAGCGTATAAATATAGCGGGTCGGCACACATGCGCGTTCGCATATGCACGCTCGCGTGTGGCCGGAGCCTCGTCTCTGCTGCCTGCTCTCCTTCACTCAGACAGCGCGAGCGTCCTCCACCTCTAGACGTGAACGCGCGCTCACTACACACTGCAGAAGAGTTAGTTTAGCTCTGAGAATATCTAGTGAATGCACAGGGGACGTTTGTGCAGAAATAACTGCTGCAGCTCCTCCAGACCAACAGAGCTTTCCCGTGTCTTGTGAAGTGACGGAGCTCTTCAGAGAGTTACGTTGTCTTCTCGTTACCGACCGGGTGCCGGCGTCTCCTCTGCTCTCTCCGGCTGCGGGTGGAGAGAGCAGGGAGACACGCTGCAGAGCCCCGCTGCTTCAGCCTGCACTTAGGCAGGAAAAGCCAACACTAGGATCAGATCTAAATCATGTTCATGGAGAGACCTTCGTCTGGTCAGCTAACATTACTGCCAAGCAGCTGAAATATAGAGTGATATTGTGGTTTTAGCTGACGTGTGTCGCCTCACTGTTTTGAGCGATGCTCGTTCATGTCTATGTAGAGCGAGCAAGCGCGAGCCCGACGCTGACTTTCGTTGATTTCACGGCCACAGGTGTCGCTGTTAAGAAGCATTTCTGAAAGTTACAAATAGTCCCTTTAAGTGAGATTTAAGGATAGTTTTGATATAAAGAAAATGACTGACCCCTATTAGTAGGTGGACCCATTGTATGGGTCCAAGCCAGCCGGCTCCTAGCTAATATCTAAACACATTATGAGCCAACTTTACACAAACACTACAGAATAGATTAACTTACGAACAGTGCAGTTTTCCCCATAGAAGCCGGTGCGAGTGCAGTCACATTCGTAGCGATCTGTACCAAATCTCACACAGACTCCTGAGTTCTGACAAGGGTAGTAGCAACAGGGATTCACTGCAAACAAGGAAAAAGTACATCATTATTTGTGTGCATGTAAAGTATACGTTTCTCTAGCACCATCAGTGTACCATTGACGTCATTGATAATTCATTTGTTTTAATTACTGTGCGACACAGACAGACAAGCCTTTCCCACGGCATAACTTTCCTTCAGGGCAGCCCAAGAGTCAGATTTAAATAATAGACAGACTGTTTACTGATTGCAGAATTTAACATTCAGATTTTGCGACGTTTTGCATAAATAAATTAATAAATTTTCATTCCATTGCCACCCTAAACAAAGCTACTTTTTTATATCTACATAAATAAATGAAAAATGAATGAACTAATCTGATGCTATCTTTTCAATGTGTAGTTTTAGGATCTTATGATTAACTTAATGAAGTATTAATAAAAACTGAAATGGGAAACAGTTTCACACAACAAACCACATTTAACATGGGAAAGATGAAGTCCCCCTATTACCTCTCATCTTGCAGTAAATTACAGGACAATGTTACCATATCATTTTGTGATTATATAATTTCTCTCAGCATCCCCAACTCTGACCGACTCCCAGTGTTCCTTCTGTAGCTTAATGTAATTTCTAAGTGACAAAGTTAATTTCTTAAGATTTATGTTTTATGTTGTGTGCGGTGCTGCTATTATGGCCTGGACTTTCCAGTAAAAGAGATTGTTTAATGTCAGTGGGGCCTTTTCCTGGTTATAAAAATGAATAAATTAAATGTTTTAGCATAAAATAATAAATAACACAGAACCGCTATTTTGAAAAAGAAGCAAAGCTTTTCTCTCTTTTTAAACTGTGCCTGATAAATGCTTAAATCAATCATCAGTTTAGAGTGTAGCTTGTACACTTGTCTATTAATTTATAGACAAGCATTAATAACATAACGGGGGAAACAAAATCCCTTACACATCTCATCACATAAGAGCAGTTAATAGTTCTTCACAATAGTTCTTTTCATCATTTTGTACCTGCCCTGGCTACTTACTGGAAGTATTTATCCATCACACTTTAGAGGTAATCAGAACCATCCAATGTTTTATACCTATGCAATATCCCACAAGAGATAAACTCCAAAGAAGCCCTTATGACGATTCTGCTGGCTGCATGTAAAAAAGTCAGAACTCTTGAGTGGCTAAAGGACTGGACTGGAATAGTTAATGAAATATATACAATGGAAAAATGTACATATTC
Organism: Sebastes fasciatus; assembly: GCF_043250625.1. Taxonomy (NCBI): domain Eukaryota; kingdom Metazoa; phylum Chordata; class Actinopteri; order Perciformes; family Sebastidae; genus Sebastes; species Sebastes fasciatus. The sequence goes on from NC_133800.1 coordinate 29,311,420, forward strand.
CCTCAGAGTACACCAAGATAAATTTACCGATATATGGTCAAGCATTTGTAATTGTGTTCTGGATATCCCCTGGCCAATAAATAAATAAATAAATCCCTTTACAAAACACTACAACCTATAAACCTGTTACAGTTGTAAAGTTGAAGAAGTTGACTTGCTCACCAACACCGGAGTCACCGGCACATGAGGAAATCTTCAGCAACAACAGGAAGGTGAACACCCAGATGGACACCATGCTAAACCCTGAATAAGAACAAGAACAATGTTTTTTATAATTATCGGTGAATTAAAAACATCAAGTGCTGTACATTTGAAAAAAAACTAAAACAAGAACTCACCTCTCATGGCTCAGCAAAAGCCTTGATGTGTGTGTATAGGTGTGCTATATGTGTGTGTATAGGTGTGCTATATGTGTGTGTATAGGTGTGCTATACTCCAGTTTAATTTATAGTTTGGAGAACTCTGTGCATGTCATCTGGTTATGCAAAATACAAATTGGGAGGTGCCAAATACTAGTGTTTCAGACATTCAAGGTAGTCTAGCAGCCTCAGAAGCAATAAAAAGCTTACTGCAATACATTAAGTCAAACCTCTTACCTTAAATACCCATAAAGACACAGGAACAATTTTTTTTATAATTATCGGTGAATTAAAAACATCTGCTGTATATTTGAAATAAAAATTAAAAAAAAACGTATAAAAGGAAGAACTCACCTCTCATGGCTTGAATTCTAGTTTGGGATTCAGAGTTGGTCTGTTTGAATCAGGAGAACTCTCTGCATGATATAGCCTTAACACCCCACATGGCATCTGCTTATATAACATAAACATTGGGAGGTGCCAAATTTTGAATCACCTGTCAGTTCGTGCAATTTTACTAGTGTTTCCGATATTCAAAGTAGTCTTGCAGCCTCAGAAACACCAACACGCAGACTGCAATACAGCGGCATTTAGATCAAAGGTCTCACCTAATATCTTTGGTGATCTCCTGACTAGTCTTCTAGTGCCACTAAGAGGCATTGGCTGTCCACATAGACCAATGGGTTATGGTTGTCTTTGAATGGGAACATGTATAGAGCTATAGAGGTCTAATTGGTTGATTTTTCAAAACAAAGCCAAAAAACTGTTCAGGAATTAATACCTATATATATGAATGTAATGTCACCAATAAACTCGCATGGTAGTGCATGCTTATAAATAGAAAAAATATATAAAATAAGGTTTATTTCTTGAAAGAGTACATTCTCTACAATATCCAAAAGGTAATATATCCCTCAGATTTGCCACGGTGGGAAATGAATGGTTTTATTTTCAAATCATAACAAATCCTTTCAAAATATTGGTGTATTATTATAACAGTGTACCTCCTGTTTATACAATTTATTAACCCCTTTCCTTACTTTGATTGATCAAGCATTTATTGATCCAAATCTGATTTCTTTTGTAATTCTTTGATATCATAAAAAGATGAAGCACATCCAATTCCAATAATCTTCTAATAATTTTGAAATTTAGCTGTCACTGAATAATTTGAAGGTAAAATTAATTATGTATTTAAACGAATCTTGTAGACAGAAATTTAATTTAAATTAATTAATTATTATTCATTACAAAATAATCAGTTTCAACCAGGAACACTTGCATGGTGTGGTATTAAACTAATATTAGGATATATAAAAACAAAACTGTGAGGTAACACAGTTTTCCATCCTTTTACCAGTGCAAATTGAAAATGTTTCAAGCATTCAAAGTATCCACATCTTTTGCCCAGTTTGGGTTCAGGGACAGTTTTCGAGGCCCTAAGTTAAATGTTACTTTGAAGGGCCAAATGCTGATAGTTAATCAGACTATGTATTTCCATTATTTGTCTGTTTGGGTGACATAAAAGCAATTTCTGATTTTGCAGGATGGTTAGTCTAGAACTTTCTTTTGGGGAAAGGGTTGCCCAACGTAGCCACAGTTAACAAAAGTTGCATTGAGTTTGGTTCCTGCCCAACTTGGACTTAATGAGATCAATGTTCCTTTATTGTTGGTTGGTTGAAACAAAAAGACTCTTTGTCTCGATAAATTACTAAACTAAGTGGGTAAAATGGGTCACACAGGTCTCCGGTTGAACTAATTAATACCTTTTTTGTTTGGTTTTAAGTGCCATTTAGGCCCATTCAAGTATAATATTGACTAAAATATTAGGAGCTTTAAGACGACCCTGCCACATTATATATTCCCGAGTCACAATCTACCATGTTGCCCTCATATGATCCATGATTCTCAACTGTTATGTTAAGTCAAATCAAACAAAGTTAACTGACACCATGTGAACCTTTACAGCACAGTGCTGCAAATTTCTGGGCTCCAAGGCAAAGTATATGTTTTTGAGCTGTCCTCTTTTATTCCGTAGAAGGCCTCAGAACTTCCTTGTGTACAGACTTTATTTTTACCCCAGAGTCTAGCAGGTAAATCCAGCCATGACCATGGTTCAAAGTTTATTCCTGACCTTGCGAACAGTTGAGAAATATTTTTTAAGTGATATGAGTAAAAGCTCCAGAAAAGCTACTAAAAGGACTTTGTGGGGAGATTGTTCACTCATTTCTTGTTTTCACAATGTTCTTGCTGCACTTTGTTTGAAACGACATGTTTTTTTAAAATTTGTATGCATTTTGATTATGCATTTTATTGATATTGCTTACAATGTTCACTACACAAAAGCTAACAAACAAAATATCCCAAATAACCCTTTTAAAAATGGAACAAACCTCAGTAAGAGCAAAAGTGTCAGGCCCTCTGCCTCATCCTAGCCAGCAGGCCCTCTCTGTGTGTGTGTGTGTGTGTGTGTGTGTGTGTGTGTGTGTGTGTGTGTGTGTGGCTTGATTGCAGGAGTGGACTCAGGTGTGCAGGGGTTGTGCTGCAGCTGCAAACCATCATCAATCTACTCTTCTACAAATACTGGTCTTCAACGTCACCACGCTGCCAGATCGTAGACTCTGTTCCCACAGTCAGTCTAGTTCAAGCCGCTTCTCTGAATATCTCTCGTCTGTTTTTTGTATGATTATCTCATACCTGTTTTCCTCTGCCTACAGCAGCACTCGGCCCAATTCCTGCCTCCATTCCACTCCTGCCTAGCACACCGCTCTGGATCTCTGGATCTCTGGATCTCTGGATCTCTGGATCTCTGGATCTCTGGATCTCTGGATCTTTGGATCTCTGGACACAGCTCTGGATCTCGGGACTCAGCACACAGCTCTGGATCTCGGGACACAGCTCTCCTTCCCCCCTCCTCTGCCAGCAAACTCACCTGCCTTGCTCTACCCAGTTCTCGCCATCACAAAATTAAATATTGTAAATAAATTATTTCTTTGCATCCATTACCTGCCTCAGTCTCTGTGTTCTGCATTTGGGTTCACTAAATTAGCCACGCCTAACAAAAAGAGGAGGGATCCCTCTTCCAGGACGGAAAAAGATGTTGTGTGTGTACAGAAAAATTACAGTTTGACTGTGAACTGAGGCGGGCTGAAGTCTGGCCGGGGGTTACCTTTGGAGGGGGCTGTGAACTTTAAGCAGCTCACTTCAGCTCTATTCAAGTGTAAGCCATTGACAGTATGACAGTGAACCAGCATGCACAATACCACGACCCTGTAACTGAAGCAGCTACATGAAATTCAGCCATTAATAACTGTATTGTTTATATCTGTGCTTCTCCAACTGTGACATGTCAAAAATGAACGAGGCCTAGAAACACATGCTGAAAATATTGTTTTTGCTGCCATCTAGCAGCTGAAATGTTCATCTGCTTAGTGAACCAGTGCAGCGTTCACACTGGTAGACATGGAACAGTTTTAAAAATGTAACTTACAGAGGTCAGTGCAACCATACTTTTCTGCCATTAAAGACATCAGTGTTTCAGTAAATCATACAGTAAAAATGTATCAGTATAGCTTCGGTAACTTCCCAAAATATATATTTAAGTTAGATGTGTCTTTACGAAAACATACGGACAGTAGTAAACTCTATACTCCTCATATATAGTTATTTTTGCATCCTACTGTTTGAATGAATTCACCTTAAACACATGAATGGTTACTGATGTAGCTTGATTTAATGAATGGTTTTATCTGTTATTCCTTACTGTACCAGAAGTACATACTGTACAATACAGTGTGTTCAGCATGGGTGTCCCCATGACACAGCAGTTTTTGGGTTCACGCATGCTTTACCCAGTGCACGTTACTGAAAAGTTGTAACCACTGAATTGACACATGAAACAGAGAAGTAACCCTCTGTAGTGTGGGATCCCTTTTTCTCACACATACAAGGTGATACACCACTCCCTGCATCCTGTGTGTGAGAACTCAAACAGACATTTAGCCATTTAGTATTGATTGTAGGTTTTTCTTAATTCAAATTATGTAGAAACTCATGCAACAACTGCACAGAGATGCAACAGGACTTAGAGTCTGCAGCAATGCGAGCAGCTGTGTGAGGCTGTACTTACTGTAGGCACAGCACTGCTATGAGCTAAATGTTGATGTCAGCATTCTGATGTGCTCACAATGACAATGCTAACATGCTGAAGCAAAGCAGGTTTATAACGTTCACCATCTTAGTTTGGCGTGTTAGCATTAACATAACATTTAACATAACATTTGATAATTAGCACAAATATAATGGAAATCCGTCTGATCCAATACTTGAGACATTTCAGAAAAAACGCAAATGTCACTATAGTCAGTAGGATTAATCCTCTAGAGATCATGAATGTTTGTACAAAAATTAATAGTAATCCATCTAATAGTTAAAAATATTTTAGTATTTCAGAATTTAAAAATAATGAAAACCTGTAATTACTGTGTATTATGGAATACTATTTTGTGCCGTTGTTACATATAGATTGATATATGTTGTGACACAAACTCAGATCGAATGTTTAAATGCATTTACAGGCTTCCATTGATATATTTTGATAAAGTAATTTGCAGTACAGAGTCGGACTGGATTAATCTGCACCCCTCCCTCATGGGAAGTCGCTCTTGAGCAAGGCACTCAAACCCCCAATACCCCAGTGGAGTGGCCAATTAACTTTTATTTTTAAATTGCAAGATTTTGTCCCGTACAGATTATAAAGATTCATGTCATTTCTTATAATTCATGAACTATTTCTTACTTTTTATTTTTTGGCAATTTAACATACAGTGAATTCACTTTCTTCTTAGAACAGGTAATTTATACAGTAATGTTACGTATTTATTGGTCTTCAAGATATAGTGATATAATACATTCACTCTGAAAAGAAAGGGAAAAAACACAAAGGAAAAACAGCTAAATTAAAATACATTTCTGAGGTCCAGAGGAATTTTCTTGTTACGGAAACTATGGAATTTCTCAGCTGTATTTTCAGGAAGTAGACCTGTTTAAATGCAAAGTATGTCATTCACTGCAGGCACGATTAAAACCACTGAATTAGCACATGTAGTATTAAAATCACCCTTTATTATGACAATAATTTAAAACACATCAACAACTACAATTTCTCCCACAGTCAGTATAGTAATAAACTGATTGTGATCATAGACTGTATATAAGAAGTTGACCTAGTCACCGTTTTGAAGCTTCAGGTTCGGTATTTTGGCCGTCGCCATCTTGATTTTTTTTTCCAACCATAAGTGTGACGAGAGAGTGGAGCTAAGAACCGAACGCTGGATATTTAGGTGACTGAAATGTTACAATTAACTTTCATGAACTGAAAACACACTGAAAAAGGTTAAAGTTGTAAGATGAAAGACGGATAACTCCCAGACTGGAAAACGCTATGGTAGCAACCCATCAATCACGTGGTAGCTACGCCCTAAAGCATACCCTGCTTTATTGTCTATTTGACTCTAAATGGGACCATAATTTACTAAATGAACATCATGCTGTATTAAATAAGACTTGAAACTAGCGATTGAGACCATAAACTCATGTTTACAATGTTTACTGAGGTAATAAATCAAGTGAGAAGTAGAGTTATTACTCATAGACTTCTATACAACCAGACTTCTTTTTGCAACCAGAGGAGTCGCCCCCTGCTGGCTATTAGAAAGAATGCAAGTTGAAGGCACTTCAGGATTGGCTTCACTTCTCAGACCCCAGGGATTGCCCACTGATTGCAATTAATGAAATATTCTTTAAAGCTCAGTGGACGGTTCCCTTGGTTTTTCCTCCTCTTCATTTTGTGGAACATGGAAGTCGACGTATGGACACCACTTGGTGTTGAGGCACACCAGTTTCTTCAAAGTGGAAGTTTTGACGATATTGAAGCCCGTCTCTCCCCCAAAGGTGCTGGGCTTCCAGTACTCAGGGGAGCAGATGGGGTTTCCCAGCAGGCCCTTCAGGGAGAAGGGAGCACCCATCTCCACCATACTCTCACCAAACAGTCTGTTGGGACGTGTTTTCTCCAGCAGGATGCCGGGGTAGAACTCCAAAGCATCTATGTCACCATAGAGCTCCTCTAAACCTCTGGCCATTTCCTCATCATCTGTTTGGAAAAGAGAGAACAGCTGTTAATTAACTTACCTTTACTATTATCTTATCATGTTACACCATAGACTGTATGTGTCACACACAGATTTTTTATTAAATGTGGTTTTCCTTTACCCACTTCGAAAACATAGTTTGCTAGACCATTCTCAGTCATCTCAAGGATACTTATTGTTTTATGTTTTGATCCATCACAGCTCTAGTGATGGCAATATCTGTCAGTCAGCCACTTTGGTCAAGAGTGTCAATAACTACTGAATGGATTGCCATGAAATCTGGTTCAGACATTCATGGCGCCCAGAGGATGAAGCCCTCTAACTTTGGTGATCCCCTGACCTTTCTTCTAGTGCCATTATGAGGTTAATATTTGTAGTTCTGAGTGAAATGTCTTGACAGCTATTGAGGGCTTCCCCCTCTTAGTCGATTAGTAGACTAATCTGTCGTTTCAGTCTTAGTCAACTATGATTTCTTTAGTGGATTCGTCTAATTTTGTAATGCTTTTTCACGCTGAATGACTTATTTCCAAGAAACTTATGAGCACATCTTTGGTAAACACAAGGTTTAAAGTGGTGCTTTTGTGTGATTCTTTATCACAGATCTGTCGATTAAATAAACTAATCGATTAGTCGACAAAATCGTATGAGAGTTATTCGACTAAGAATTTCTTTGGACGAGGACAGCCCTAGAATGGATTTCCATGGCATTTGGTGCTGACATTCATGTCCCCCTCAGGATGAATTGTAATAACGTTGGTGATCTCTTAATTTTTCATCCCATTAGTTGAATATGTCTACTACATTATGACTAAATACCTGCAAAACTAATGAGAACTAATCAGCCTCTGCCATACTTTGTTTTTAGTACTAATTATCAAAAGTTAGCATGCTAACAAGCTTAACTACGATGGTAAACATGGTAAACATTATACAGTACATGCTAAACATCAACATGTTAACACACATTGTGAGCATGTGTGCATGTTAGCATTTAGCTCAAACACCCCTGTGTCAAAGTACTTTGCAGAGCCCCTAGCTTGTATTTGAAATAAAAGGAAATAGTTGCTATCTCGGACTGCAAATCACTCTAGTTCCCCCTAAAGCGGTTTGCAGTTTGTAGCAAGTGTCTGAGTAAAAGGACATTTATTCCACCTTGTTTAGCGTGCTGTTACTGTGACCTGCACAGAAAATGGATGTAACGATGAACCAATATGAGAAAAATTCTAAGAAGCAACTTGCTTTTTTTAAGTTCTGGGGAAAAAAATCAGTGCATTAAATTGTTTGACGTGATAACAAAAAGTGATTCTCAGGTCTCCAACGCTGATCATCAGATACAAAATGATATTACAGTTTACTTAATTGTGTATGTTATATCAGTTCAATGCTTTTTTTCCACTGATGTGAAGAAATTCAGTTCAGGCAAAGAAAGTGGACTTTGTGATAGCTGTACCCATATTCTTAAGAAAAAGCAAAATACTGACTTAATCTCTGCAATGATTATGTTATTTTTTCCTGAATTAATTTGGCATTCAACTGTGGTAAAGACGTCAAATTGAAGTCAAAAATATATATGCTGTATTACCCTATATACAAATGAAATAGATTAAAATAAAAGTTTCGGAACCAAGTTCTAGATACAACATTATTCCTGCTTACCAGTAAATTCATCAAAAGAGGTGTACGGCTTTAGATTAAACTTCTTCCTGTATTCATTAAAGGGCTGCACACGTGTTGCTCGAGACTCTTTGATGACCATTTCTGCCACTTTGAGCACTACCACGTGAGAGTTGCGACCTCCACCGATCTGAAACACAAACAAAGAGGTTACTGCAATAATGAACTGTTAATAATAAAAATACCATGAGCCAGATAACAAAACTTGTTGCTTGGCAGTCAACAACACTCAGTGATCAACACTGCATCTTAATTATCAGCAAACAGAAATAAAGCGTTGCATGCATGTGATGGTGCTGGAGGATAGCTGAGAATATTATCTCTCTCTTGCTTTAAGGAAGTGATTGTGAGGGGAAGTCAGCTTTAATGTGGATGAATTAAGAAACACAGTGGTTTAGTGCTTTGCATCAGTGTTAAAGGTGTCTGCTGCAACAAGTTTTACAATCAATGTGGTCTGCATGAAAGATCCTCAATCTGTTGTTTGATCTTTCGTATATTCCTGAGCAGAAAGTCATGTGTGTGAGCAGACGAGTCATGCAAAAGTGTTTCCTTGTATAAGTATGCTGTGTCTTTACTTAGAGGTTTATGGTATGTACTCACTAAATGTCTGTAATCTTTAGGATGAGCTACTCTGAAATGTCATCATTTAGCAAGTGAGTGGTATTATACTTGTTCTAGGATACTTCTTTTAATTCCCATTAGGAGTCAATTTTTGATTTTTCCAACTTTTTTTTCTAACTCTTTGGGACTTAAACAGTTATTTAAATGAAACCATCTCAGTAGTTTAGAGTTGAAATCTCTCTATCAACTCGTAAATATCTGAAGTAATAAGGGGCCCAAACTGCCTCTTTTGTAAGGGCTCAAAAGCAAAGAATTTGAAAAGTAACTAATAACTATAGCTGAGGGATAAATGCAGTGGAGTAAAAAGCACAATATTTGCCTCTGAAATGTAGTGAAGTAGAAGTATAAAGTAACATTAAATGTAAATACACAAGTAAAGTACAAGTACCTGAAAAGTGCACTTAATTACAGTACTTGAGTAAATGTACTTAGCTACTTTCCACCACTGTGAACTTCATATCTAAAAATAAAACTGCATCAAAACAGTAGCTGCATTTGTAGACTGGATTCATGTACACAGTTGGTCCTTATCTACCTGTCCTGCAGGCTGCCGAGAGAACGCATCCACCATTTTCTCCACCCCGTAGTGCAGGAGGAGGGAGGTGTTGTGAATAAACTGGGAGTACGGGATTTCATCTCCATCGATGAGGAAGCTGTCAGGCATCAGCGGGTGCCAGTGGTAGAGGTGGCTGAACTCCAGAGCGATGCGGTTGCTGTACTGGAAACGTGAGTTGAAGAGCAGAGTGGGATCAAACTTCAGGTCCAGCAGGTAACCGCTCAGATGCTGCACGTACTCTTCTATTATAATATTAATGATCTCTCCTGAGGGACAAAAAATAACAATGTCACACACTGAACCAAACTTTATCAAAATAAAAAACATTTAAAGAAGCTTGAAGATGGAAAATTTGAACTGTTTAATTGTTCAAATAATTAGAGCTGAAACGATTAGCCGATTCTTAGTTGATTGATAGAAAACTGAAGGCCAACTATGTTGATAATTGACTAAGCGTGCAAGTCATTTTGCAAGCAAAAATGCCAAAAATTATATAGTTGTAGGTTCTTAAGTGGGAGAATTTGCTGATTTTCTTGGTCTTAAATTATAGTAATTGGAATATTATTGGGAGATGGACTGTTGGTCGGACGAACAAGACGTGGATGAAGTCACTTTGGGCATTTTTCTAATGTTTTAAACACCAAAATATGAAATGATTAATTGAGAAAATAATCAGCAGATTAATCAATAACGAAAAAATAATTAGATGTAACCCTAAAAAGCATAAACTACTTACTTACTATGTGGATTCTACTGAAAAAAAATCAGTCAGTTCTGCACTGAAGAAAACATCCATTTTTAAACTTGACTTCTTTACAAACCTATTAATGGTCAAAACCAATAAGTTATTTATTATTTGAATAATTTCATATATATTTGTTCCCATCATTACGTCACAGAGAAAGAAGATTTGCAGATACTGACAGAAATTTAAGACTAAAACTGTAAACGTATGCTCCTGAGATCCTCACCAATGATGATGAGTCTGGCGGTCTGGAAGAGCTGCTCATCGTCCCAGGTGGGATGTTCTGCCTTCAGGATGTCACAGACTCTGTTATGCTCCCTCAACCATATGGTGGCGTACATGGTGAGGCCCGGCAGGAGGCCAAATACCTCCTGACCGATGGCCAGACGCTTCTCTGGAGGGAAGTTTTCAGGATAAACCATGTGCACAGGGACTTCAGCTACAGTAGGAGGGTACATCTCACCATTTACTATCTGTGAACAAACAATAATAGTAATCCTAAAAGAAGAATTTTGAAGATTTGATTCTGAGCTATTTAAACTTTTGAATATCCATTTCTTTACTATTTCTCAATAAACTTGAATATTTTCCATAATCAGCATTGTTGTTCACAGGTCATGGCAGTGAATATCATGCTGGTTGTAAAAGTAGGCCGACTACAGAACAGACCTCCTCAAGCAGAGTGTCACTTAGCTAAAGATCGTTTGAGGAAGTTCCCTCTCAAAGCCTGATCACAAGCATGTCAAAGGCACGATAGCGTGCCGTCAAAATGAACGATAGGATGGTCTCTCTTTAATCACTATTTCACTATCACTGATATCTGGAAATTAACATTCTCGGAAGTTAGCGTGACACAGGATGTAAAAGTTGGTTAAGGCTGTCTGACATCCTTTATATATACCAGATACGGCTCTTGGTGGTTTATAAAATATCATAATACCAAATCTTTAGAAACTATCACAATAACTGATATTTCAAAGATTAATGGAGCTAATAACTTAGTAGGAGAGATAAGTACAATTTGGCACTTTTGGAAGCAAGTGTCTATATAACTTGAAAGTCTTAATAGTTTGACATTTTGGGAAATATGCTAATTAGCTTTCTTGTAGAGACTTAGATGAGAAGATTGATACCACTCTCAGTCAGGCAAGCTGTTTCCCCTGTTTCCTGTCTTTATGCTGAGCTAAGATAACCGGCTCCTGGCTCTTGCTACATATATACAGTACAGACATGTGAGTGATATCAATCTTCTTATCTTACTATCGCCAAAAAAGCCAATAAATAAATAAATCAAATTTAATATTTCTTATAATTTCAAAGCTATTTCTTTATCACCTGATATTTCAGCTTTCCATCTTTCAGAAGCCGGAGTTGAAGCTGTCGCATGAGGTTGTCTCCATAGATATTGCTCGCATCTACCTGGTGAGGGAAAAATACATAAATTGGTCAATAAAACCAAAAGTCATTCACAACCAGGAATGAATTCTTAAAAGGTAACAGGTATGTATTGTTTAATTGTTTAATAATAGTCAGTATGCGTCTCACCCCGTGTCCTAAAGCCTTGGTGAAAGCACCATTAACTTCATGGTTTGTCTTGAAGAACTGGTGGGTGAAGTGTTGGGCCATGAAGGCAAACATCAGATTGGATCCCTGAGGGTCTGGCCTAAATGTCTCTCTCTTAAAAAACCTCTCAGCCAGCACTTTGGGATCAGGAAGATCAGGTTTACCTGTCGAGAAACAAACATTTAACGACTTCCTTCGGGAGCACAGTCATCGGTGTGCTGTTGTGCAAGTCTTACCTTTAGCTCCCATCGGCAGAGGGCAGTCTTCAGGTACAGGAGGAAGGAGACGGGTGTAGTAGGAGATGTTGTAGTAGGACTCCCAGCTGAGGTAGCCATACTTGGTATTGTAGGTCGGAGGGCTTGGAATAAGGTCGCTTCTCGCTTTGGGAGAAGGTGACAATATGTTGTTGACTACAAAATTCTCTTTTGTATATTTTTTCTCTGTTTGCTGGCTCATTGGAATGAATGAACCATGTTTAGACACATAATTTATTTCCAAATCTACATATGGATTTAAGGGATAAGGCTGGTGATATACTATATATCCCATGAAAAGACCAAAACCAACAATGCATTGATCCTACTAGCATACTACTAGCTGCAAAGCCTGATATAGCTTATTTTGCTGTTCTATAGAGCTCCATTGTTGCCCAAAATCCAATAAAACACATCAATTAGCCACACTTTGGGTACTGTAGTTTATTTTTACTCAGCCCAAATACACTGTCCTGTAGCTGTACTACATACTAGCACAGCAAATGTGTATTAATCCGCAGCTGAAAATAGTCCCTAACAAATGCACTGTTTACTCCTGTTTGAGTGATGTCTGCTAAATCTACAATGTCCAGCTAATTAAGCAAATGATTTAGCTTGTTTTTAATGAAGCTATTTGTGATATGTTGTTAAAGATAAACATCTTCAGTAGGCACCAATGGTTTGACAGACAGGGTAGGAAAGTCCGACACTACTGAGAGATGAACACATGTGTACTTTTCATGGGATTAGTTTACAATAAGTAAAGTATAGAATAACACTAGACTTCACCTTGAACTCTGCTCTCAGTTGCTTGCAAAGAATACAAAACCCCAAAGTGAGAGCATGCAGCTTTGGGAATATTAAGCAAAGGAAATCGTAATGCTCATTTTAGTGTAGATATTCAGTTCCTTTTTTTTTGGGGTTCAAATAATCTTTTGTAGTCACAAATCTGGTCTTGCAGGCTCTCAAAGCATGTTCTGTATCAAGGGAAACCACTCTAGATGCCCTTTTGATTTTCAGATTAATCACTGTTCAAGTTACTTTTGTTTTGACTCAACAGTTTTTTTGTCTATACACACCAACAGTTTTGTGTCTATAGATGAGGCAACTCAGCAATGTATTTATCCAAATGTGTCTCCACCTTTAAATACATCAAGGCTGATAAAACCAAAACCCCTGCCAATATCGTGTATCCAAATATATACATATGGTGACCATAAATAAGTGAGAAGAACTGAAGCAAAAGGTGGGAAAATATTTTCTGCGGTGGTCTGTGTGATTCGGCTTATTGAGAGACATGTTTGGGGGTTGCAGTTTTTTTTTATCTTGAACCTTTTGGCCTACCTGTCAGCACTAATCTCATGAATGTGTCTCGTAGGAAGGAGCTGTTGACGAGGTCCCAGATCCAGTGGAAGTGGGTGAGGATGTAGTGAACTGAAGTAGGGCTCGGCTTCAGCATGAGACGAACTCTGCTCCAGAGCTCCGCTGCACACAAAGATCAAGAAGTTTGAAGAACTTTGTATCACATAAATCATCACTGATAAGGGGTTGTGACTTTGTGATGTCAGGTTGTGAAACATCCCTTCGGCTGGTGTTTATCCTCCTCCAAAATGAGACTTGCTTTATGTTTTTAGTTCTGTAGTTTATACGGTGGTAAAGGGTTAGGATTAGGATAGGTCCAATAGACTGTTTGACCTCTGACCTTCTGAAGAAGAGCTGCAGGGCATCTAGAGCACAATGTATTTATTAACTATAAACATTTACAACTGTAGACTAAAAATGTATTTATGTTTTTTAACTATACATTTTTTAAATAAAATAGAAGGAGCATTATGCACAAGGTTAGGGTTTGCATGCTGTTTAGATTTAGGGTTAATTTGCTCCAATGTCACATTAAAGTAGCACTTGAGCTAACAAGTGCTTGGGAGGTTGATCACACTTTCACTTGGAGGGCACTCGGGCTGTGACTTTTAAATTAACCTCACGTCGACACGCAGATTTATATCCAAAATGCATATCTTTCTGTACTTACGAACAGTGCAATTGACTCCGTAGAAGCCGGTGCGAGTGCAGTCACATTCGTAGCGATCTGTACCAAATCTCACACACACTCCTGAGTTCTGACAAGGGTAGTAACAACAGGGATTCACTGCAAATGAGGAAAAAGATCATTTTACTTTCTATGAATGAATAAGTGGTCACTGCTGAACTAAACGATAGATAGTACAGATGGTGTAATAACTCAGAACGACACTGAAGCCAAAGACAAACATATACAACCTGAAAGTGTTGAATTTATTCACATATAATTGTGTGGGTTAAACAACCTTAAACTTATATTAACTCACATTACTGCTACCCTAAAAATGTAACCAGCAGTGGCCTAAGGGTTAGAGAAGTCTACTGCTACAACCTCCCTTATTACCACCACCAACAGAGAATACGGTCTCTTCACAGGAACTGCTTGCTAAATTAGGATTTCACAGCTTCTGGGTAAAAAAAGCAGCTGCTGTAAATTGCTGCTGTGTATCGACGAAACCCAACCACCTCCCCCATATCTTTAACACTCTCTGCCATTGTAATATGGCTTCCTGTCCTCCCTTCACACTTGCAGAAGTTCAATGAGATAATAAGAAACTGCAGCTTTTTCTTCCTCATAAGCTGTGCATGAGAGGACAAATAAGCATGCCCACCCTACATGACCAATGAATACGTTTAGGTTTCCAAAATGAGCATGTTTGGATGCATGCATGTTAATTAAAATAGTACTAATTTATTGATGTTATGTACAGATACAGATACAGATACAGATACAGATACAGAGAGCTTTATTTATCCCCGAAGGGCAATTAAGTTTCTGCAGTCTACCGAGACATATACACACATTCATACTGCACAATCATCAATGACAGAGGGAACACAGTAGGTGGCATATGGGGAGGTGCAGATCAATAAAAGTACAAGATTAAAAATATTCGCAATAAAAACAATAAATACAAGAATAAAAACAAGACGAGATAAAAGAATAAAGGAATAAATAAATAATTAGAATAGAATAAAGTGCCAAGAATACTTGCACATTGCAAATGTAGGTATACATCTTTACCAGGGAGGCCCAGGAAGCAGATGCATATTTATTATTTATTGCACTATATAACTTTTACTTGTGATACTTTAAGTATATTTTGCTGCTAATGCTTACATTTACTTACAGTAAGTACAATTATGAATGCTGGACTGTTCTTGATTGCTACATTTACTTAAATGAAAGATCAAAATCCTTCCTCCACCATTGCTGCTAAAGTCTTATGATACATGTCCACAGGAGCGTTTTTGGACGAGCGGGATCGC
Organism: Sebastes fasciatus; assembly: GCF_043250625.1. Lineage (NCBI taxonomy): Eukaryota > Metazoa > Chordata > Actinopteri > Perciformes > Sebastidae > Sebastes > Sebastes fasciatus. Next base: position 29,326,692 of record NC_133800.1, read on the forward strand.
CTCATTTCCCAGCATTAGATGCTTGATTGGCTGCCACTAGACACGAGGCACCTGATTGGACGAAAGCTTTCCCGTGTGGGCTGCTGCTCCCAGCTTTCAAACCAGAACCAACATGGTGGCTCGTTTGGGAACTTTTTTCTCTTATATTACGAAAATAGTTCACCGAAATGTGTTTCTGAAAGAATTTTATGAGAGAAATAAGCCATGCAGTTGCTGAACCTGTCGTCATTTTAGATCAACTACGGTTAGTTTAAAAGTTTCTCGGGAATTTCCAGAGAAACGCGAGTCGTGCGAGTCGCCCCTGATTTGCATAAATTAGCCTACTATATGCAAATTTATTTTTCTACCTGCCAACTTGTCTGTAGCTCATGTGTCTTCACTTCTTCAATAAATTACTGAACTGTTCTTGTTGATCTGTATTGTCTGCATTTTGCTCTTTTCCCTACTAACCCACCCGCCTGACACCTTCGTTTAAGATTGAATAACACCAAAAAATGTATCAGCAGTCAACAGAAGCACAGCAGAGTGAAGGTCACAATTCAGGCCATCAGAAATTGTGACCTCACTGGGCCTGGAAATTTGACAAATACTGTATATACCGCATCTATCCGTTTTAAAACTGAGAAAAGTTAATAGCACTGACCACTTATACTGACTTACATCCATGCAACAGCGCATGCACGGTCACAGAATATGGTGCAACACCAGCAAACATTTACAATATCTCAGTTTTGTACTATAAGCTTTATAAGAATTAAATAAAAAAAGTGTCATCATGAAATACAGTGTTATTATAATTACTACAACCTCAAACCAAATTCTCAAATGATCAGTGTAAACCATGAAGACATGTTATGATAGGGGAAAAAAGCTGCTTACCAACACTTGAGTCACCAGCACACGATGAGCTCTCCAGCAGCAACAGGTTGATGAACCAGACGGAGAAGATGTTAAACTCTGTAAAAAATTAAAAAACAGGTGAATATTATCTGGGTGTAAAAACATCAAATTCAGTCTGCAAGTATTTAAATTGATTTAATTTAATAATTTGAGGACTCACCTTTCATGATTCCCACACGTAGATCGTTCTCCGAGGGCTCAAAATAAAATTAGAGTTGTTTAAAAATTGTGGTTCACAGTGTTATTCTGTTTCTAGAAGGTAATTTGAGAGACATGGGTTAGCTACTCTCTGCATACCTGATAATATGGTCAAACTGGCCTTATATCATCAGCTATGAAACTGGGCGGTGACTGTTTCCTCTACTTCCTCTATTTAGTCTGCATGCAATTGGCACCAAATAATAACGATTTGATCATTTTAACCAGAACTGGTGGTTAAATTGTTCTCAGGATTATATCTAGTGTGTAAAAAGTTCTGTCTTCAAATGATGAACATTATTCATCAATATTGGTTTTAATAATTGTCATTGCAGTGAAAGGAAACAAGAAAGGATGCTTAAGGAAGATTTCAAAGTGCTCTATCTCCACCTGCTGGCAAATTAATATAACATCCAAGGCTTTACTTGTTAGAATAAGCCCATTCAATTTCAACTTTAGTTAATTAAAAGCAAGGGCGTTTTACAAAACTGACCATCAAATATTTCCTTACTAAATATCCCAGTGCCCCTAAATGGTCTCGTGCACTGGACACCCTCATTACAATTTCTGTCTGAGCGCAAGATAATAAATACAATGGATTTTTGGAGTGTCGTCCTGTAAAACTGATCAATGCGTTCTTGGTTTTGAAGACATAAAAAATCAATTTGCTTCTACTAACTTTTAGTGTGTGAAAGATTGAATATTTGTTGACCTAACAGTATAATTCGATGTAGAAAAAGCAGCACCGATCTAAACACACAGAGGTATAGAGATATAGGATCATTTATCAAGGTATACTATTCCATGAACAGATATTGAGAATACAATAAGCACCACAAGGTCCATTTAGTAGCTGTTCTGGAGCATTTGATAATATCAAACAATCTTCTTCTGTTGATGGAGTTTTTCCTAATTGTCACGGTATTGTAGATGTTCTTTTACTGAGCAGTTCAAGGACTTCTCATCCAAGCTAACTTAACTTAGTTTAGATTGAGAGTTCATTCTTGACCATGGAAACAGTAACTGTTTACAACACTTGAAGAAGTTGTCGTGAATGAACTTGTAAAATCTAAAATGTACAAATTTTACTCCAGTTCCTTGAATGTTTTTGTTTGGTATTGAGGGAGGAGCAACCACTTTCTCTCTCTCTTTCACATTACCCAGGCCGATTTATCCTGCTGGTCCAGGGAACAAAACCTCAACCTTTCACCAGTGGTGAAAAGTAACATAAAGCACATTTACTCAGATTAGGGCTGTCCTCGACTGCAATTTTGTCGACTAATCGAGTTGATTTAATCGTCAGATCTGTGAAACTGAGTTTCTCCACAAAGAATCACACAGAAGCACCACTTTAAATCTTGTGTTTACCAGAGATGTGCTCATACGTTTCTTGGAAATAAGTCATTCGGCAAGAAAAAAGCATAAAAAATTGCCAATAGACTAAAGAAATCTTAGTCGGCTAAGACCGAAACCGATTAGTCGACTATTCGACTAAGATGGGGCAGCCCTACTTGCGTTTGAGTATGATTTGTTGAGAGGATAGCCATGTCATCAGCATAATCAAGATCTTCTAGCTGGGTGAAGAGGACTGAGGTGTTTTTTTTTGCATGGTCCAGTCGATAGCAATCATGAAGAGAGTGGGGGAAATGATACATCGCTGGCGTACAACAGATTCCACTTGGACAGTGAGGTTGCCATTTACGATGACACTACACTCAAATTGCTGGTAACACATCCTTATCAGTGCAGTAATTTTGGGAGGAACTCCATAGGATTGCACGATCTTCCACAGGGTGTCACAATGTAAACTGTCAAAAGCTTTCTGGAAATCGATGAAGGTCCTCTTTGTTAAATGCACACCTGCTGTGGCCGGCAGTCCATCACAGGAATTATAACACAGAGACGCTGACACATGGAGGACGTCGTCTTCTTTTAAAAATTAACCAAACAATGCGAGTTGAGTTGCCAGGTTCTGATCTTTGATACCTTCCCACGGAGACATTATCTGAGCCAAACCTATGTGAGATTTTTGCCTGTTGAAGTAATTTCCTGCATACTGTAGCAATTTTAGGACTAGCTTGTCCACATGGAGATGAGTCAAATCTTGACCAAAAACACATTCAGCTAATTCTTTTAAACTTTGCATACCTCACCTTAGCTCTCTCTGAAGACACACCTTACATTACTGAATATGTTTTTTTCCAACAAATTTAGAAAAATAATTCACTTTGTTCACATAGGCTTTCAAAAAACTTCTTCTAGGAATACAGGTCTAATGAAAAGCATACAAATGTCATTCCTGATTAAACATCAGCAGCTGATCTGTGGTGCTGAAATAAAAGACACAATAGCAGTGAAAACGTCTCCTTTCCACATGCTGTCATCTTGGAGGAGTTTGTGTCGTTGTCCACATACAAACTGCATGAGCTCAGCTTCTTGTCACTTTGAGAACGCATTGTATTGTCTGCCAAGTTAGGTCAGTATGTGTTATAGGGTGTGTTTGTGTGCAGCCCCGAGGCTTTAGGACAAAGACACAATCCAGCTGGTCCTATTTGCTCCCAAAACTATACTGGACATCTTGTCATTTTTCTCCAAAAGACTCTGTTTAAAACCCATCCATCTTAGAAACTGCATCATAATTGTTATATTTTCACTCTGAATACATTTAGAAACATGACTATCAGTCTGCGGTGATTTATTTCCTTTTCAGCGCTTTGCATTTTTCCTGGTGTTTAGTGTTGAAGTTTCACAGTGGAAAACCTAGTGGACTGACTGTAGGGCATCCATACATCACTCTTCAACGGACGTTCAGTGTACCAACCAACCTCTGCAGCTTCAAACTGTATTTGAATTATATTCTGTTTCCTAGACATGATTGATATGAAAAAGAATGAGAGGCATCAGGAACTAATTATCAAATCATCATTTCCCGCCTTACAAGTGCCTGAAAAGAACTCGTATCTGCGCGGGGCTCGTCGACGTGCTGCTGGTTGCCATGGTGCCGTTGGCTCGGGCTGCAGACCGAGGCTCGCTGCTTCCTATAGCACTCCTGGTAATTGAGATCAGATGCTCCTCTGAGTGGAACCTGGACTGGGAGTAACCTGGAAGCATTTATTTTATGGAGAAGATGTTTAGTTAAGCCGTGCTCCCGCTCTAAATGAGCCTCGGTCCGGCTCTGGTGATGAATACGATTGGTGAAAGCACTGAAGGCTGGTTCCTGACTTCTTGCTTCCCCCCGGATCGGGTTACAGATTAGCAGACTTCCTGTCCAGTGGTGGAACAAGCCGACCCAACTGACGAGGAGTACGATAGGCGTACAGGCGAGGGCATCATGGGTTATCTCAGATGGGGTTTCTGACAGAGCCACACAGCGGTGGGTCCTTAAACAGCCAACCAGGTTTCATTTGTTAAACTGGTTAGAAGAAGCAGCTGATTGTAGAGGAGGGCAGACCTCCTCTGGAGTCAGCTGGTGGTCCACTTATAGGCAGCGGTGGAAAGTAGTCGAGCATTTACTCAACTGTACTTAAAGCTATACACTAGTCAATATTCTGTACATAAACAATGCATTAATAGGGCTGCTCCTAACAATTATTTTTATATCAACTAATCTAACAATTATTTTTTTGACTAGTCGATTAATTTAAGAATTAATTTATTGATAATTCTAAAGGAATTCCATCCCACGAATTTATCAATAAATTAATTCTTAAATTAATCGACTAGTCAAAAAAATAATTGTTAGATTAGTTATTTATTAAATTCCTGATTAAAATAACTTATTTAAATTTACCCCAAATAAATATGAATTTAAGAGATCAACATTTCTATATTCTATTCAATCATCTCTTAAAAACAAACAAATGCAACAAGATATTAAACCCAATTTTTCAGATGCCTGATTAGAAAAATACTGGACCTCAAATTCAAAAGGATTGCTGTGACACAGATTAATTGAATCACTGTTTGTCAGTGCAACCCTTTCCCTGAACTGGAGAATCAATACTTTTAGTGAAGTACGTAAAATGGTGTAATATGCAGTTAAGATAATCACTGGCAAATGTATTTTGCATAAGTGTGAGGCAAGGGAAACAACTGAAACGACAATTTACAGACTGTTGTAATGTTCGTTAAAGCCAATTTGTCACTCATGCAAGGCCACTAAAGTAAACAGAAATATAAAACGGCTGAATAACAACGTTAGATCACATGACATGGTGTAACATTATGTTACCAAACAGTAGCAGTGCAGAAATTAACATGGGAGCGATGAAGAAACATTTAGAAAATCTATTATAAGTGACTACTATAAACACATTCCGTGTGTTGATAATTCTAATATATCATGCTTCGGTCGGGACAAAAAGTAGACATAGGATATGGTGCTGTCTTGCTTGACAAATCGCTCCAGGATGCTTTTGCTTTCGGCAGTGTTCGTGCATCACAGTTGTACTGCTGTGATAAGCCATTTCCAAATTGCAGAGTTTACAGAGCACCACATTATTGGGTCTCTGCCTAAAATACTTCCACACTTTAGAGGGCTGTGGGTGAGGTTTTTTAGCTGCAGCTTGTTCTCTGGGGGAGTGCATGCTTTCGGGCGCAGCCTTGTGACGCATGTTATGCAAATTGACGTATTTTTGTAAACAACGACGTTGATGACATCGACACATCACCCCAGCCATAATATGTAATGTGAAAGGTGTCTCTCATAGTGACAAACCCACAGACAATTATCTTCTGACTCTACAGTCCCCCTAAGCTGTATGGAGCATGCACATTTAGATCACTGTTTTGCTGTCTGGCATAAAAAACTTCTCTTATCTGCATGCAGCAGCTTATCATCAGGATGGCTTACTAACAGCACATGTGGTAAAAAAAATATCTCCTTCTTAAAATACCTCCTTAACAGTTAAGAGTCAGTGGTGGAAGAAGTACTCAGACCTTTTGGTTAAGTAAAAGTAGAAATACCACAGTGTGAAAATACTCTGTTACAAGTTAAAGTCCTGCATTCAAAACTTTACTTAAGTAAAAGTACAAAAGTATTAGCATTAAAATATACTTTAAGTATACCAAAAGTAAAAGTACTCATTACGCAGAATGGCCCATTTCAGAGTAATGTATATTATATTATTGGATTATAATTACTGATAAATTAATGGCAAACTGGTAGAGGTGGAGCTACTTTTACCTACTTTATGTACTGCCGGGTGGCTTAATCCATACAAATACATCATAATTAGTTGATTACATTATGTATTAATAATCTGATTTAGGGCTGGGCGATATGGCCAAAATCTTCTATCAAAATATGGGTTATTTTTCATATCTCGATAACGATATATATCACGATAAAGCATGTTTTCTGGTAATTCAATAAAAAATACTTTAGTGCAAAATGAACATAACAGTTTAAAGTGAATTTATAGAGAATGAATAAATAAATACAGGCCTGGTCGATATCTTATCTAAACAAAGGGGACACCAAATGTAATGAATCAAAAACAGCTGATAAATGCATTTTACATGACTGGTGGCAGACCTTAAGGCCCATAATAATTTAAAGCTGTAAAAAGTTCAATATTTGCCTCCAAAATGTAGTGGAGTAGAAGTATAAAGTAATAAAATGGAAATAATCGAGTAAAGTACAAGTCACTGGATCCACATGTTGTACTGTGAGCCTGGTTCAGGTGTTCACAGACCTTTATACTAGGCTACATGCTACAAATCTGATCTGAGATCTGTGGGAGGAGCGGGACTTGGACTCTTTCATCAGCTGTCAGAGAGCTGGCACAGTTAACCATAGAAAAACACAGAGTCCCCTCACTGTAATGTAGTCACTCTACACACACACCACATCTTAAGTGTTCACGGTTTCAAGCGCGCAGGGTCCGGCCCGCAAAAGTTAAGAGTGCATGAAACACAAACAGTCGTAGCTGAGTATCCATCCACGTGTCATTTGATCAGAAGCTACCATACGTCTTATGCCACCATGTTCGCTCTCTGCTTTATCACACACACACTCCTGCTGAATGACCAGGGTTACTCTTATCAAAACAAACAGTGAGAGAGTCCTGGTTGTGCTCCAGGTTATAGATCCTTTCCAGCACTCTTTGCTAAAACACCCCTGTGTTTCCTGTCCCACCTTCCACACTTCCTCCTGGCCGATCAAGAGTGCGAGCGTGCCCGGCACCAGCCACCTCTACTTGACACAGCTCGACTCCGCCGCTCTACACCCGGAGTTGCTAGGATCAACAGAGCGGCAGGATATTGCAGTCGGCATCAAACTAAACACGCAGTGCGTCCTGCACAAGTAATCTCCACGTTTGAGCCTATTTGAAGTGACAGTTTAAACACTTGAACTCAGAGTTGGCCTGTAAGGAGGTTGGGTGGTGCCGTGTGTGGTGTGTGTACTGACCTAAAGGGTTTTCCGTGATTAGGAGCCCCGTTCACCTCTGATTGCTCCGGGTCACTGCAGGTGAGTGCAAGTGGTCGGAAGGAGGTAATTTTCCTTCTGGAGCTGGTTACCTGATTGGGTAAGTAGCTGATCTTTGACATGGACCCGAGTCCTCAAACGTATCTAGAGCTGAGGTAAAGAGCTGGATCCTGATCAGAGGCAAGACCGGGGCTAAATGAAATCACATAATGTGTTCATGAAATTGAACCTTGTGTCTATAATTGTCATATTGTTGCTGTGGAATTATTGTGCCTACAGGAACCTGATTGAACAATATTATAATTACATACTAACTTTCTACATCTCCTTCTGTCATTGCTTATTTAGTTTCACAACTAATTGCCAATGAGAAAAATAAACTTCTCTCTCAACTCCCCTCACACAGATACATGTGCTTGCCATCTCCTACAAACAAATAATGTGCTGCTCAAAGAGATTCTCGTCTAGGAGGTTGAGGGGTCAAATTTGCTGTATTAAAGGAGGTTAGAGGTCAGATTCAGCAACAGATCAGAGATCCTGAAGCTGGGAGAGGTTCAGCATCTTACTATGGATAGTACAACTTTTTTTGCTCACATTGGATTCTCCAAGATTGACAAAATCAAAGACTTTAAGCCCTGAACTCCACACCCCTAAGACAGGCTTTTCTGTTTGAATTTGAAGCCAAAATTGAGATTTCTGTTCTCGCTCCGGGCAGTAGCACCGGTTTCCACAATGCAATCAGCTGGTTGTGTGAGTAAACAATGCTCTCAGTCCGCTCTGCGTGACTCTCCATTACAAAGACTGTAGAAAGTAACAGAAGAACCACGAGAAAAGTTGCAAAACAAAACTTGAGCCATTGCCGCTCAGTCACTGAAACAAAAACACACACAAACAAGAAAATAAAGTGACAAATAGACGAAAACACACAACAAGAGCTGCTACAACAGGCTGCCACCTAACACGGCACCATCTTGCTCTAATAGAAGACATTATACAACTGTTTTCAGAGGCTGAGTAGTGAGTAGCCCTCCTCACGTCATGACGAGTAAACTGAACTCCATGTGTAAAATCAGTGGACTGCCCCTTTAAAGCTTTCAGAAATAGAAACATGAGCTCGAGACCAAGATGGCAAGTAGAAACGAATTAAAAAAACAAACAGCAGAGAGACACAGAGACTAGCGGGTGAACATAGTGAAGCATTTAAATGATTAAAAAGCCAAATATTTCCCTCAGGATTTGGTAAACCAATGAAAGAGAGTGAATATTTGACTTATATTCATCAGGTGACCAGAGACACGACTCCAAATGAATGATAATGTTGCTCTGTGGTGACTTGATGTGTAAATAAGCAACTATTTGCTTACAAGTTTGCCAATCATCTTAAAAGGTTGTTTCCAGTGTCACCAAGTGACCAAAAAAATGCACTTTCATCCCAACTGTTTGGCCCACTTATAGGCTATTACTTACTTTTTATTTGTTTTGTTTTTGTTTATGTCATGTTTTTTAAACCGATGGCAAAGGAAGCTTTTAAGTGTATGCATGTCTGTGAAGCCAAAGATAAGTTTCCACGAGTGGACAATAAAGATGTCTAATCTAACACATAACACAGTGACTGATCTACATAGGGGAAATAGTACAGATGTGTGGAAACAGGCTATTATGTGAACACATGTGCAAACAAAAACATCAACAAGCATGACTACGCCCCTGTCACTCAACTCGCATGTTTTCATGACAAAAGTCACGTATTTGGAGACCAGCAACCTGTCAATCACAAGGTAGCCACGCCCTAAAGCATACCCTGCTTTAATGTTTTAAATGGGATTATAATTTACTAAATGAACATCATGCTGTATTGAAGAAGACTTGAAACTAGCGATTGAGACCATAAACTCATGTTTAAAATGTTTACCTCGGTAATAAATCAAGTGAGAAGTAGGATCATTTTCTCATAGACTTCTATATAATCAGACTTCTTTTTACAATCAGAGGAGTCGCCCCCTGCTGGCTGTTAGAAAGAATGCAAGTTTAAGGCACTTCAGCATTGGCGATTGTCCACTAGCAAAAACACATAAAAGTCCAACTCACAGTTTGGTGTCAGTCTTGAAGAAACAGTTCGTGGTCCGAAAGATGAAGCCAGGCAGCAGTGGAAGTGAAATCATGCAGTGTGTTCCAATCCACATACTTCCGGAAGTACACTTCAATGTAGTGCACTATGTGCACTCTGTACTTACTTGAGTAGTGCGTGGTAGGGTCGTCTCAAATCAAATACTCTAAGGCGCACTTACCGGAAATGACGATCGCAACATTTGACCGCGGCTCGCTACCCGCCAAAATATCTTCTTCTTCTTCGAGGTTTTACGGCAGCTGGCATCCTTTGTGTTGCATTGCTGCCTCCTTCAGGTTTTACCCGTCCACTACCGCCAAAATATCTGCCTGCTTTGTTGATCAACAATAGGCTACACAGAAAATGAAATCAAAGTGGAAATTAGGTTTCCAACGTCATCGCCTATGCCTACGATGTGTCCTCCTGTTGGCTGAAAATGCACCGGTATGTTTACGTATTGTTTTATTCTGTTATCTACGTAGCCCATAGACGTCTATAAGGCACGTTGTTCAGCACCGCAAAAAGCTCCTTCATCATCTGCCACCATTTTCACGTTTAAATAGTTATCGTGGTCCCGCCCTTTCCACTACGTAGCCAAGATGGCGACAATTGAGTGTGAAAAGTGTCCAGCGTTCCACACTCAATGATTTGACCGTTTTGAGTACAACATCCCCGGTACTTCGAGTGCACTGCATTTTGCCATACTTCACAGTCTGAATGCACTTATGCACTCAAAATAGTAGGTGTAAGTATGTAAGTACGTGGATTGGAACACACTGGTAGTCAGAACGCACACCAACTAATATTCAGGCTAATTAACCGAGATTAAATACAGAAAAGTGAGTGTTTGAGTCATAACCTGCTGCTATAACTTTCCTCCATTTATGAACTTGACCTTTTTCCTTCGCTCTGCATGTCTATAGTTCTTTCTTCCCTGGTGTTGAGTCTCTCCTGTGCATTTTCTTTGTCCCGCCCACTTCCTGTCCTACGACCAATCAGCGCAGGTGACACTGACTGACACCTGCCTTGACCAATCAATCAATTTCAATTCAATACAATTTGCTTTATTGGCATGATTGTCAGGTGAACAATATTGCCAAAGCGTCAATTCAATAATAAATAAAAACAAAAAAAAGAACAAAATAAAAACAAAAACATATATATATATATATACAATTTATTAAGCAAATTACAATATATAGATATTTAAAAAGAACATGCATGTTAATGGAAGAAAACAATAAAGAAGTAATTAATGTTTGTTGTGTCAATAAACCAAACAAACAAATAAAAAACAATTAATAACAATATATTGCAATATCAAAGGATAAATGTAAAAAAAAAAAAAAAAAAACATGAAGTAGAGGAGTACATATCCTGCAGCTTCTATGGCAATGACACTATTTTCTCCAAGAATATTTTGTTTTATTTTGGTCAGAGAGGGAATCAAAATCTTGGAGTTTACATTTAATTTTTGTAAAGAATTTTTTTCCTAATTTCTTCATATGTGCTACATTGTAGCAGGAAATCACCACAGATGGCACTAACTGATACCTACAGTAGCCAATCAAACATAATAGCTGAAACTAAAGGCACAATCTGTGTTTTTATTATTTCCTTTACCACTGTTTGCCTTCAATATTGTTTAGAACTGTTTATTTAAACCACTTATTCAACTATTTACATCCTATCTTGTTTATGACAAAATTATCTTAGTCTCTCAGTTTTTTCCCCCAGGCAATCACTTTTCATTAGATAATTCATACGACACCTTCTCTCACAAAAATATATCTTATACTGTATATGTTCTTAATGTAAATGTTCTTAATATGCCTGTATATGTTATTAATATGCCTTGTAAAAAGTATTTCATTTTATAATTGTAATATAACGTATTATTTTTAATGGAGCTTCCCAGCAAAAAGCATTTCACACGATTGTACTTGTTTAACCGCTGTGACAATAAACATCTTGAATCCTGAAATTACTTTCAGTTTAATTGCCTTACTGAATTATTTTCATCCAACTTTATTAGGAAATAACTTGTTTTAACACCTTACTTTATTTGCAAATTCAGTTTCAGCACAAACCAATATCAGTGTGGGTTTTGGGGATTATCGTGAGACATCTGTATTTCTGGATGTTGTGTCTTTTTGGTGTGGTAAAACAAGATGCAATATAGAGGATACACTTAATTTCACAGTGCTCACTGACCACTTGAGGGGTTTGTACTTTCACCCAGCAGAGGAAAAACATCAGCTCTCTTTCTTCCCCTCCGTTAGTGGAATTGATCAGCTGCTTCCTGGCTGTAAATAAAGAGGCATACTGTAATTGATAAATATCAAGCAGAATACGGCAATCAGCTGAAAGCAATTTGCGTGTCTGTGCTCAAGCCAGCGGCTCGTGATTTTCTCTCCTGTCATCTATCATAGACCACACGCTCGGGCCAAAATACACAATACCCCCAAATTGCTGTCATATGGAGTGCAAGCCCTGAAAAAAGCCCTTCATTTTTCCTTGTCTGTACTTCAAATAAACTTGTATTTGTTAAATAACTGGAGAGTGGGGTTTTTTTTTCTCTCCAATGCAACTTCTCAGAGGAGTGGGATGGTGTAATGTGCCATTTCCTTTGTTTGTTGAAAGCTTGGCTGCAGGACTGTAATCTAGATGGGTTTGATCTCAGAGTAGATGCAGCCTGTTGAATGTTGGACGCTGCTGGATGGGGAGTCTTCAAACGTCAAACTGATTCTGCAACAAGCTCCCATAGGCAAACATCCACTGGCTGTCTCAGTGTTCTTGTATTATTCATGTGCGTCTTCACATGCTCAGCAGTTACTCCCTCTGAAAAATCTTTATTTTTCAAGCACACATCACAAAGAAGGTTTAACATAAACATTTGGTGGACACATCTATCCAAAGTGCCTTTCCGCAGTGTTTCCCAACCTTTTTTTTGTCTGACATACCCCTACAGCCCTGTCAGATGAGCTCAAATACCCCATTCATCTGTACCATCCATCATCTTACAAATGTGTTCTTATAATAGATTATAAACCAGATGCTATTTAACACTATTTATTATGCAAAAGTGTTTTCACAATATTTTTTTCATACAACTAAATTGTAATTGTTTGTTGCCTCTGTCATGTTTTCATGCGTACGACTACTACCACTTTTGTTTCAACATTTATCACTTTAATTTTGCTAAATTTAAAATTCAGAGCATATCTATGATTGAGGGATCGCCTCCACACGGCTCTCAACATGGCGACGGCTGAACAGTGCAAACAACAGCAACAGTGCTAACCATATACTGTATATAAAGATGGTCGACATGATAGCCTCTAAAAGTGAAGCCAAAACATCTTTATCGCCCCCTGGTGGCTGGCTGCAGTATAGGTCATAAATCCTGCCTCCACCATGTTAGCAGATGGGACATGTGCCAAACTAAAAAGACAAAGTACATGTAAAATACATTTTTGTTTCCGTCATTTTAGGTAGTTCTTAACATGCTGATGTATGTTCAAGTGTTCATTTTTCTGATGTTTGGTTTTAATTAGTTATTTGATGTTATAAAAAGGGGGTGAGACGTGATGTCATGATTGACAGCTGCTCTGAGTAAAGTAGTCGCAGCCGGAGGCTCAGGAATTGTACGAGAGAGGAGATGTAACTTTAACTCTCCATAACTGCCACTAATAGAACATGTTTTAATTTGATCATCATGTATTTCTAGAAACATTTATGTTTAATTGTTGTGTCTTTCTAGCCAAACAGCTACAGTGGTGCTAATGTAGCAGGTAGGTGGCTCGCGCTACCAAGCTGCAGCCGTACTCAGCTCATGATTGGCTCACGCGGGTGTGTGGGCGGGACCTCGATTCCTGCAGCTCCAGCCCCTGATCACTACTGTGCAAACTCTGGCTCCAAATGACGTCAAAATCTCTAGATGGCAGCTCCCGTATCCGGGATATTTTGGCTTCACTTTTGTACAGTGGGAGGAAGTGGAGACGCGTCGTCCATCTATACTGTATATACAGTCTATGGTGCTGACAGAGCTAACATTGTTAACCTGAGGGGGACACAGAGGGTTCATGTGTTACAGTTGACTCTGGTTGACGAGCAGCTATTCGTAAATTTGGTAATATAGAACTTTAGTTGGGATTTCCACATACTGCCTGGCAACTGCAGAAGTAGCTACCCTCTGGGGTTATTCCTGGCAGGGAATCATTTGGGAATGCAGGTTTACAAATGAGGTAAACCACAGTTGCAGCAATGAATATTTTCAAGCCGTGTTCTCACACAGACTGGCCTCAGATCCGACTCTTATCTCCAACATCTAACAATATTCACACGGACTTCAGTGGCAGAAGTTCTACAGAAACAAGATAAGCCCTTGGTGTTGCGTTTGGGGCTCGCTCCACCCTTCTCTAAACATTTTCTTTCAGCCAACATGCAAAGCAGGGCATCAGTCATCCCTGTGCATGAGACCAGCCTTCCTTGTTATGTGGTTTTGTGCCAGCTTTGCGTAACATGCAACCACAGAAAGAAAGAGCTATGAATCATGCGCATTGTATTTTGTCTGCAGCTCATCCAAAAGAATTGGGTGGAGAAAATTATTAACGACAGGGAATCAACCTGAAGAAAAGACATTGTTGTTCATGTTTAAATTCATGAAATGTATCTATTTTTTTTATCTATACACAAGGACAATACAGATATGGATGTAATGTAATGTAGGGCATCGAGCTGAAGCTAATTTGCAGCCTGTTTAGGCTTTTAAATTGGGGTTAAACAACTAAACAAATGGATAAAAGCAACAGAATAAAACGGACTGTGTGTATATGCATGTGTATATGTGTATGCATGCATTGACATTTAAGAGATTATGTGAGTATTTAGACATACTGTGCATGTATGAGACCAGTGGATCATTCAATGTTCACGTCTTTGTTGTTGTTTAAGTTATTGTTTCATTTTGTTTGTGTTTAGCTGTGACTGCTCGCCATTTTGGACATTGCATTATTGACAGAAAGAAAAATTATGTTTGATTCACTGAATGCATCCAATTTTACTGCATGAAATATATGGAGGATAAAAAAAGCATAAATTGGGCTAATAGTCAGTTACTGTACAGACATAATGAATGGTCTTGAGAAGAATCATGAATCATATCACGATAACAAAGTCATCAACAAAGTCTTAAAATCCCTGAAAACTTAGTTCCAAATCGTACACATCTCAATAAGCATCAAGCAATGTTAAAGTTTCGGGTTAAAAAACATTACTGTGTATTGTTTATTAAGAGTTTAACACTAAAAAACTCAGCTAATCTCACGGTCATCAGGTTTGCATGGCCTTTACTCAGAGTCAGATATTTCAACATAAAAGCTTAATTATTGTGGGATTTCAAGACAAAGGGGTAATTGCCACCACAGCAGCTCTTGGCTGTTGTACTGAAAATGCTGCAGCATAGTAGTGATGATTTATCAACAAACCCAGTTGAGAGCATATTTTGATTAATAGAGTCTTTGTGCACAACCTGACAGACATGCTCACAAGTCATTTTTTGCAAGTCCAAGTCAAGTATGAAGTCTCTTCTGGTTGTAACGAGCGTTCTGTCATCTGCTGCATGCTATCCGGTCTGCTTAGAACAATAGCTATATCTAAGGAATTCAAAGCATGTACTGTAACATCACCCCTTTATCCATCAGCATTGATTAGTTGTTTGGTACATGATCATTTTAAACAGGCTATTGTAATGCAATATGAAAAAAAACACCATGAAAGCTTTCCTTTAGAGTAAATAACTGTATAAAAATGGATATAGACTAACATTTTTCAGGGTAACAGGTAACATTATTAGGCATGCAATAATAACCGTAACATATTTGACCTATTTTAACAGTTAAGAGTACAACTGTATTATATAATTACACAGGGTCACCAACTAATGGCATTTTATGATCTACTGTACACGTCCTCTCGTAGCCTCTCAAACCCAGAGATGCTAACAAGTCATTTTTTGCAAGTCCAAGTCAAGTCTGAAGTCACTGTGTGTGATTTAAGTCCCCATCTCTGCAACCTGATGCTCAAAGACCAATAGCTATAAGTGCATTAAGACTCATTTTTTGAGTGAGGTTACCTGTTTTTTTATTGATTAATTTCTGTATTTTTATTAAGATGTCAATCTTGCACAGATTATTGGCTATTACCCATGAGAAGTAATAACTATAAACTGTTGAAACTGCTTCAGAAATAGGAGTCAAACCCCAGTGACAAGAGGAGGAGATTGTTGCTTCTGGCAAAAAACAAAATCCTCAGATTATTTAGCTGTCAGATGACGTCTTTTGGCTGCTCAACTTCACAGGATATTCCAAGTCAACGCACTGAAAATTACTTACAGCAGTAGCTTATATTACACTGTATTACCTCCAAGAATTGTATGATTTTAGGCTTTTAGCTCTGAGTGAAGGCCAGTGTGTTATACAAGCATTGTTATTCAGTTATGACCAAAAGGGCCCCACCTTTAATGCTGGTTGTTTCCCAACGTTCAGTAAATAAAGATTTTGCCCTCATCTGAACCCCTCTGCACCGCCACAGCGAGCGGACGACGACACACGTCATACTTTGTTGACATACCAGCCATCAAGCTGTCCACTGGGGCTCATTGGATGAGTCTAATAGCTTTAGCATGCGGCACAGTTTGTTTTTATTGTGCTGGTTGCTTATTGTTTGTGTGGAAAGGGCAGGGGCTGCAGGGCAGAGCAGTCACACACCCACACACACACATAAACACGTACAGTACATGTGATATCCACACATCCACAGAGCTGTAGGATACAGGATGCAACAGGTGACCCATCATCACATATTACCATTGTCAGGAGGTCGTTGCGCATTTCACGTTGCCAGATCTTCAAAGAGGAAACTCTGTAAGGGTGAGGTACAGGAAACAGTTAAAACGCCTGTCACATGATGCACAGTTCTTCTAGATAACCTTTACAAAAGGTGCTGTTCAGTTTCCATGCAGCATCTCATCAATGTTTTATTCATTAAATTAATAAGTTGACTATCATTATCTCCACTCAAAGTCCACCTTACTTGCTTGTTCTGGAGCTTTTGATCACAATGAACGTAACCAAGTACATTTATACTGTACTTTAGTACTATATTTCCATTTTATGCTACTAAATATTGCACTTTTTTGCGCTTTAACAACAATACAATTTCAGGTAAAATGCTTCAGAAGGTGAAAATGTATTTGCTACTTGTCTTTTTTGGTCCAAAACATCTTTCTTAATTTATATCTACCTCAATCATGATCAAACCTCAGAAATCTCCACCTTGTAGGTGTTAATGTAACTCTACGCTGGTCCAAAACAACTCACCAAACTGGTCAAAAACCTTCACTCTTGCACATCATCACTAAAGAGTGATGATAATGGAGGTGAAATAACACTTTAAGTCCTCCTTCATCTTGACCAGCCCACTTCCAGTTGACCTGCTCCATCTGGTAATTGCAGTTAATGCACAGAGCTGCGTTACACTGACAATACAACCAGTCTGAGACAATGTGATGCTTTTTAAGTGATCAATAAGAATTAAAGTGTCATTGATTTCATGGAAACCTTTACTTTAAGTATTTTTATTCTCTCTCTGTAGATGGGGAGTTTAATGATTATCATGACATAAACGTAAAGCTTGTGGCTTCAGTGTATCAGACCTTCAACACAAAGGAAAAGAGTGAAATCTCTAAAATGTCAACTTATCAAGAAGACAGATTGCCTTGTTCTCTTTCAGTTCACTTTAACACACAAAGAATTCACAGCTTGTCTGATAGTTATCCTGTATATGTGAGTTAGTTATTTAGTTAGATGGACACCAAAAATACAATTCCAGTGGTGAAACATTTGTTAGTTAAGAACATAACTTAATATGCAAGCAAAGAACTTTATCCTCTATCAGGCTCTATAAAAAAATCTGTCACAACCAGAAAAGCTCAACCTGAAGAAGAATGATTTTTACTAATATACGGCCCTTAAATCACCATATAATGACCAATAAAACATGAAAGGGACTTCATCTTCAATATAGCAATCACACAATAAACAATGCTGTCTCTCTTTGTGTATGTGCAGTATGGACAAGTTATTAAAGGGGTGTTGAAATGAAATTTAAGATTAAATTTCAAGTTATTTCATCCAAAAACGCATCCTTTTTTCCCCCTTCAATCGCCCTTTAAGGTTCAAGATGAAATGCTTTATTGCCATTTTGGCATAAACACAAAACTTCAGGACATAAATAACTACACAAAGTAGGCGTAGACGTCTTGTGTGAAGAATATTTGCATATTCATAGATCCTGGTAATACGGTAGAATAAATGCATATCATTTTAAGAGTTCTTGACAAGCTAATCTCACTTTTTTTATGTATTTAAATACATAAATTTAAAAATAATTAAATAATAACAATTAAATAATATTTAAATATCTTAAAACATTTCTAGAGGAGATAAAAATATATGACTTTTTTTTTACTGTCAATACATGAGCCAAAAATCTCTTTATCTGTGTAAATTAATTACTCATTTATTGTGTTTTGGATGTGAACCACCTCCAGTGGAGCTGCCTGTGGCCAGCACATCAGACTGTGGTTGTACTTCGACCGTTGCCATGGTAATCGACCTCCAAAATAAGTATTCGAATGCTTTGTTTTTAGGTTTTTTCAATAAGTATGTAATAAAAATGTATAAATCCCAAAATAGCCCATGAAATAAGGAATAATCCCTCAGCAGTATTCATTATTCCTATTCAACATTAATTATTATTAGTTATTCTCAGACAGATATCACTGTTTGTTATGTGTCGAGGTGTGTACAGTAGGGCGACAGCGACACTCTCCCGAAGCTTCGAATACCTTAGAATATTTCTCACCGAAGCTTCGAAGCCCAAAAAAATGGTATTCAGGACAGCCCTAATATTAACAATAATTTTAAAAATACTGCAGGCCTTTTCTCTAACTCAGTTAAATCCTTATATTCAGAACTTCACAATGTATTTCTAACACAGAGCAAGGACGGTTGATTTTGTCCCCCAGATGTTACACTGAGATGACTTTAGGAAGCCAGACAGGAGAGGACAGAAGAGGAGGGACTATTAGAGACACTAATAACCCTCTCAGAGTGCATGTGATTGCTGTTTTAAGACAGACTTTTCCTTTAATTGATCTGAATTTATAATCATCCCTACTGAACAGAAAAGACAAAGAAAAGAGGATAAGACTGCATCCTTTAAAAAAAATTTAAAAAAAGATAATTAGCAGTATATAGCTGGCATCATTATCATCTTTAACACCTCTCTTACCCTCCATCACTCTGCAATCAGCGGTGAGACAGTGAAGTGATTTCAATCAATTAACTCTGGCCTCCAATCTGCAACAGAAAAAAAAAAATAAAAAAAGGAAGATAATTAGAGGGTGTTTCCAGACAGATTTTCACCTTTATCTTTTTTTTTTTTTTTTTTTTTTTTTATGAATTCATGCCCTAAATATTCTCATGAGCCCAAAGAAAGGAGGGCAAACTGGTCCAATGTGCTGGTCCAATGGACAGCATCACATCCTGTCTGACTGTGGGTGTAAACTTTAGAGTCGAGGCTGAGAGAAGGAACCAAACACAACAGCAGCAGCAGCACTGGGAGTCTGAGGAGCACACTGGTGCAACTGGGGGCTTTTTTCTTTTAAGTTAATTGATCTGAATTCAAAATCATCCACACCAAACAGAAAAGACAAGGAAAAGAGGATAAGACTGCATCCTTTAAAAAAAAAAATTGAGCAGTATATAGCTGGCATCATTATCATCTTTAACACCTCTCTTACCCTCCATCACTCTGCAATCAGCTGATGAGACAGTGAAGTGATTTCAATCAATTAACTCTGGCCTCCAATCTGCAAAAAAAAAAAAAAAAAAGAAGATAATTAGAGGGTGTTTCCAGACAGATTTTGCACCTTTAGCTTTTTTTATGAATTCATGCCCTAAATATTCTCATGAGCCCACAGAAAGGAGGGTAAACTGGTCCAATGTGCTGGTCCAATGGGCAGCATCACATCCTGTCTGACTGTGGGTGTAAACGTTAGAGTCGAGGCTGAGAGAAGGAACCACATACAGCAGCAGCACTGGGAGTCTGAGGAGCACACTGGTGCAACTGGGGGCTTTTTCTGAAGTTAATGAAGTTGGATTATTTTTTTTTTGTGTGTTGTTGAAGACAAGAGAAAGAGAGACTTTAAAGAAACAATGTCTGATGGAATTATCTGGATATTTTTCCTGCTGTGATGTTGTGCAGAAACTTTTCCTGGACCATGTTTTCTCTGCTTCTGGGAGGTTTTCCATGTATGAAGTTTATGTTTTTTCTGCTTCCCCATATAGGCCTCCAATATTTATACCCCTAGCTGGTAATTAACATAATCTTGCATTCCTGTTAATTTCGACGAAAATGAAGGACATTGCCACCCCAAACGCACATTTTTTGGCACTTTCATGAATGCAGCTGTAATCACCCAGAGGGAGCCTCAAGTACTTAAATGGGTCCATCACGAGAAACGAGACAATCAAGCTCCTTTTATGCCTCGAGATCAGCTGCAGTTTCTGCACATTGTCTGTTATGAATAGACCGATCTCCAATTGAGCCTCTTCACTTTGGAGATTTTTTCGATTTTCGATTATACAGCTATTGAAAATTAGGATGCGCCTCTTTTTTTTCCCCTCTCCCTCTCTCTTAGCTTTGGTGGCTCGGTTTGCCTTTTTTCTTGATTGCCACATGAAATTGACACTCTGGTTGCCACTTATCAAGCAGCAGCATTTCAATCCAGAGCTAATTGCAGATATATAGTGCCATCCTTTTCTTTTCACTGCGGTTTGATTGCATGGGGAGAAAACAGCACAAGAGGAATGATCGATCATATATAGGTGTTTTTTTTCTTTCCTTTTTCTAATTGCATCAAAATTTTCTTTTGTTGCCAGGGTTTAAATGCAGGAGAAACTTGTTATTCGTTGTTTTGGACCGGATATAGTGTGGGTTGTTGGTGCAGAGATGCGTAATGTGCAGAGAAAGCTCCATCTTCTCTCCAAATAGGCAACTTCAAGACACGACAAAATGGTGAGTCATAAAAACATCTGGACCAGTTTGCTTTTGTGCAACCTTTTGATTTCTTTGCGTTTCAATCTGTGAAAGGTTATTTTTGATTCCTCTTCTTCTTCCTGAACTGTGTGCATGTGGGTTAACCTCTGCAGGACTCCGGATTTGGCTCCGGTTCAGCTTTAGTCTGGCTCCAAAAGGCTGTATGCATGTATGAAGAGGGATGTCGTGGAGAGTAAAAGCCACTAAAACTCAATTTATCCACTTTAAATTTGCAGATTAGAGTTTAAAGAATGCAACATTTTTAGGCTGAGATACATTTTTTGTGTTATTAAATGTAAATTAAACGCAAAAAGTTGAATTATTATAGCACATGCGTGGAAGTTAATAGTAAATGTAGCCTATAAATATACAGAATACACACAGGATAAAAATAAAGCTGGTATGGAAGTAAAATAAAATGTTTTTTATTACACTGTAAACAATTGCTGTTAATTCACAGCAGGATTTCAACAGTATTAACCTGTTATTGCTAAAAACAGTGCTTTACTGTTAATAAAAAAGAAAACCTGTTAAATGACGCTCATAGGCCGTTTTTTTAACTGAACTATAATGCATTCTTAAAAAACAGCACTTTACTGCTGATCAACTTTCTAAAGTATCATCAGTAACAGTTTTATTCAGTATTTGTTTAATTCTGGGACCTGATCTGCACATGTGAGGCTTGTACATTGTGCATGATTGTAAAATCAGTGAATTAGCTTTATTGTTCTTCACTCACATGTCGTTATGGTTTTCATTCTGTGCTTATAGCCAGCTATAGACAGACATTTTGGGAAAAGTGTCAACAAGTCTATTATAGCCTTTTTCCTAACCAGTGCCTTTAATTGTATTTATTGTGACTATTCCTATGTCTGTAACCTGCTAAGTCTATTAATATATAGGCAAAACATAATGCTTATTAAAATGTATGTAAAAAAATACAACCTAAATAGTGCATTAAAACAAATCAGTAAGATAATGTAAAAGAAAGGTGAAAAACAGCTATATAATGTATCTTTAAACAGTAAATTAACTGTAAAATACTGTGAAATTCATAAAAAAAAACAGTTCAAACAGTATTTTTCATTAACAGTACAAAGCTGTAAATTTCAGCGACAGTATAATAATGTTATAAAATGTAAATTAAACGCAAAAAGTTGAATTTTCATAGCAAGTGCGTGGACGTTAATAGAGATAATACGCACAGGATACAAATAAAGCTTGTATGGAAGTAAAATTAAAAAAAAATTGTTAGATATTAGTGGGGTTTTTTCACTGGATCTTCATGTTTGGTCTGAAATATCTGACGGATAATATTTTGGAGTGTAATAATAATAATAATGATAATAATAATAAATCAGCAAGAGACGATGAAATATACTTTATCTTATAAATCTTATATTATATTATTTATTTTTATATATATTTCTTTGACTCAGTCTAAGTCGGAGGTGAAGAAGGAGACCGGTGAGTCCAGTCCTCCGGAGGCCGCCTGCCTCTGCTCTCCTCCGGCGGCCAAGAACCAGAACCAGTGCGCGAGCTGCGGCATGGACATCCACGACCGGTACCTGCTGAAGGTCAGACATGAATGAGAGGATACATATTTACATATTTACACTCTCTGAAAGAAATAAAACATTAAACATTTAAGTCTCTTAATTTGGTTTATTAGCTTTTCTTTTATTCTTTATTTTTGTCTTTACGCCTCAGATTGATCTGAACAAAATACGCACAAAAATAGGCGCACAATAGGCAAATGTGGTGATCATTGTACTCAAGCATTACAATGCTATTTTTCTCCTAAGGCTTCTTTCTTCCTTTTATTACATCTACTCTACCTATTTTACAAGTGCACATTACCTCTGTTTACATTACATCTATTTTTATATTTTATACTTCTAGTGTAACACTTCTGTTTATATTTATTTATTTATTACATCTACTTTACCTGTTTTATTTGCTTTATAACTGTGTGTGTGTTTTACCTGTTATATGTTTTACCTGCCTCGTTTAGTCTTGTCAAGTATTTGTTTTAAAGCACTGACCAGAAGTGGCAACTGCGAATCTCGTTGTATTTAATACAATGACAATAAAGCTTTCTATTCTATTCTATTCTAGATTGATCTGAACAAAATACGCACAAAAATAGGTGCAAAATAGGCAAATGTGGTGATAATTATTTAAGCATTATAATGATAATTTTCTCCTCAGGCTTCTTCCTTTTGTTTTTAGAAATAATCTCTAAACAAACAAAGCTGCACATAAAATTAGTTTTAATTTAAAAATAAGATATATGAGTCTCAGTTTATCGATCACACACACTATTAGTGTTATTATTAGTCTGTATATTGAGTGTGATTGTGTTTTATTTGTCCTCTCCTGCAGGTCAACAACCTGAATTGGCACTTGGGCTGTTTGGAGTGTTCCGTCTGCAGAGCGTCTCTGCGCCAACACAACAGCTGCTACGTTAAAAACAAAGAGATCTACTGCAAACTGGATTATTTCAGGTAGAAACTTCTGTTTGGTTCTCAGCTGGTTATTTTTTATAAAGTGAACATTTTCTGAAAATTACAATATTTCAGGTTTTTATTTTTAGATTATCAGTGAAGTTAATTTCATCAAATAAAAGCCTAAATAAATGTGAAACTATTTAGTTTAATATGTACTACAATTTAATTCAGTTATGGAGTTATAGGTGCATTTAAAAAAAATAATATGTAATTTTAAAACAAATGCATGTTTTCTTTCTAATAGGCCTGAATTAATAATTAACATATTTTTAAATGGGATTCAATTTAAACTGGTCGATTAATGAAATTAGATTGTGGTTTTTTTTTTTTTTTAATTTATTTTTAATTAATTTATTTATTTCGATTCTTTTTTTCCTGGTCGCTTTGTTTCGACATGTCGATGTAGTTTATCCTGAAAAATAAATTGCCAGTGTATATATAATACTCTATATGGCCCATTCTTGTAGTTTCGATGCAAATGAACTTAATTGCATATGTCTTCAATAGAATTTGTTGAGTATTTGAAAAACAAAGAAAATATCGAATATTATCCTCTAAACAGACAAATAACAAATAAAATAATTGTATTCCTGTTCGGTATAACTGAGACTGTGCAACAGAAAATACTGATATATTTTATTTTATTTTTTTTAAATCTCCCATTGAACCCCCAAATTCTTGTAATCGACCCCCAATGAACAAATGATTTTGATACTTGAGGAGCATCCTCCCTGTTGTTTTTCATAGTAATAAAAAGCCATACAGACAAACCAAATTTGCATATAAATAACATCATTAACCATTTCTGGAAACCATAATTGTTTCTATACATGCAGGATTTTATTTCAATGCTTCTCTACCTCGATCCTGATAAAAGTGTTTTTACAAAATATTTCAGATTTTATCTTAAGAGCTAATTTATAAAACACTTGACCTTTACACCTGGATGGAAAAATAAGGAGTTTCTAGTGAAATTATTATTATTTTATCCAGCTGATAAATTATTGGACATAATCTGGTTTATTTTTCTGGATGTTTTTACAGCTAATTGATCAACTGTTGAACTCAAACATAACTGGATTTGGCTTCGTGATTTTCTCAGTGAAAACATGTTCTGCATAATGAGCCATGATGGGCTTTTGGTCTACAATATCTTATATAACATATCACAGCAAACCACAAACAAAACCGTGTTTTTAAAACCAATCCTCAGACTGTAAAATGACAGATTAATGAACACAACCCTCCATATTACCAACCGGGCATAGTTGACTATACTGCACTAAACCCCCCACTGCATGTCAATGAGATTTCGTAATTTGATTGATTGCAAATTGGCTTGGTTATTAACTGCATTACTTGCTGATTTTGTGGCCCTGTCTTATAGAGGAAACTGTAGTTATACGTTTAGTTTATATTGGGCTCACATGGTGCATAATCCTTAATAAAGTTGTCTTTAATCAAATTACCACAAACTAGCTGCAGAAACCTCATTCTTTAAGAAGTTGCATGAACCATATTAAGCCTCCCCCACCCTAAAATAGGTTATATGTTCTGCTGTTGCTGCTTTATTAGTTTACTGTATCTAAATGTACTGTATATAGTCTTAGTGTGCTGTGTAGCTGTGATATGAAGGGAAAAATAAACAAATATTGAATAGGGTTTGGTTGGCAGATACTCAATAGGTCATCTTAATGAGCTCTGTAACCTACAGCCGACCTTCACCTGCCCGTTTCCTGCTTCCTCACAGTAGGTTTGGCACTAAGTGTGCCCAGTGTGGCCGGCAGGTGTACGCCAGTGACTGGGTGCGGCGGGCTCGAGGCAGTGTGTACCACCTGGCCTGCTTCGCCTGCTTCTCCTGCAAGAGGCAGCTGTCCACTGGGGAGGAGTTCGGCCTGGTGGAGGGCAGGGTGCTCTGCCGCAGCCACTACGACATCATGCTGGACAACCTCCGCAGGGCTGCAGAAAACGGTAACAGACGTTATCAAACATGTAGGATCCAGTTTGGATTACCAGCAGAGAGTAAACAGATGGAACAAAATAGTCTGGCAACTCATGAGCTCTAAAGTTTCCTCTCATATATCTTTTTTTTCCACTTTGGATGACAACATGTATCCAAGCTCTTTGTTGCCGCCACATTACTCTCTTATTGAGGGAAACATTTAAATACTAGAAACCTTTTTTTGTCATTACATCAAATGTAAACTTCTAGATTGCCCTGTGACTTATTTCCAACATGAAATACCAATATTTGATCTTTGTTAAAGGCAAGGTTGGTGAAGATTTTAGAAACATTTTTGTTATATTTGTTGAAATTGTCTTTACATTCCAATCAATAAATCAAATGCTCTGACAAAAACTAAATAAAATCCAGTATCTGTGGCTGTCGCAGGATTATAATAAGCCCGTCTAATCATTTAATTCGGCCCAGTCCGACAGCTGTGAGCACTAACAATAGTATGTTCGTTGTTTACGTTCATAATGATAATTTGGGGGAGTGGCTTTGGAGGAAGGCCTGAAGGGACGGACTGTCAGTGTTTTTGGAGGACTTTTGGAGCTAGTGCTGCTACTTTCATTGCAAAAGAGTTGGCAACACAGGGCTCTGTTTTTTAGTTGGATTATTTTTAAAAATCTAGTGTACTCTTGCTCGTTTCTAAAGATCACAACCCTGCCTTTAACGTCTTGAATTCAAGATACAGATCTGAGGGTCTGAACTGAGGTTGTTCACCCATGAGATTAAATGATGGACCTGCTGCAACATCTGTAACTGAATGTTTTGAGGATTTTAAACAAGTTAAGGAGAAAATAAACTAGAGGACGAGAGGAATATTTCACCCTCAGTTCATCATGTTACAGCTTAAAAAAGCAGAAGTCTGTAATGTTGCATAATGATCCTAAAATTCATAATAACCTTATTGTTCATACTGATAATAATAACGGCTCTAGTGGACTCTGCTCTCAGTGAGGAGAACTTGATGCTATAAATACTTTGGACTGTGCGGTTGTTGGGAGGAAAACATTTTAATTGTGTTACATGGGTCGTTTGGACAAATGTTGTTTTGTGTAATTTCATAATACACTGACTGAAATGTAATTTTTGGGTGAAGTGACAGATGTGTTGTTGTGATCGTGCTTTCTCTTAAAGGCACAGGACTGACTCTGGAGGGAGCGTTGCCCTCGGATCAGGACTGCCAACCAAAACCAGCCAAGAGGGCGCGGACGTCCTTCACTGCTGAGCAACTGCAGGTGTGTGTTTGCAGTCAGTGTGTGCGTTCCAATACACATACTAGCTTTAGTATGTTCAAATATCCTACTATATCCAGTCGCATTTTGCAGTATGCAAGCCAGCATGCTTTTCTGGCTATTCTGACCCACAGTCCTCTGCACAGCGGATATATGAGCAAGAAGGTCAAAGCTCAAGGTGCAATGTCATGACAAAGTAGTATGTCCCAACTGTAGGCATTCTGCATGCCACAGTATGTACTTTGTAAGGGCAGTTGCCGTATGTACTAAAAGTAAAAAGAAAAAGTATGCGATTTAGAACGCACCCGTAGTATTACCCGTCGTCTGCATATATGTGTATGTGTGTGTGTGTTCATGACTGTGTGTCCTCGCAGGTGATGCAGTCTCAGTTCGCTCAGGACAACAACCCCGACGCTCAGACTCTACAGAAACTGGCAGAAATGACGGGACTGAGCAGACGAGTCATACAGGTAATAAAACCTAAGATTAGAAACAGTATGACGATATTTTTTAAAGTTATATTAGACCGAGTGAGTCCCTCTTGGGGGTTGAAAGACTTTTAAGGGGTCGTGAGATATTTAATGGGGAAAGAAAGAATAAAAATAATGTACTTATTTTGGACTTTACGTCATCAGGCCTCTGAAAAATAAAAAAAACACAGGACTTTCACCCAGGAGACCGGCGTTCGTGTCCCGTGTGAAACCGCAAGTCAAAGTTGAATTATTTGTCACGTAACTTCCGTTCTTTAGTTACGCCACTAAACCTAACCAAGTAGTTTTGTTTCTTAAACCTAAACAAGTCGATATATTCCTAAACCTAACTAAGTAGTTTTATTTTGAAAAGACTGGAGCACAAATTAACAAGTGTGTCATGTGTAGCTAGACATTCGTAGGAAAACGCACAAAAAATATGTTGTTGAATGTCGCGCCAAGTGTCACGAAAAAAGGGAATTTTATATCTATGCACACGAATCAAATAGATTAAATTTCGTGACTATTTCACGAACTGACGTGAGACTGTGTTGCGATGCTACACATTAGCTCTAGAATATGCAGCTCACATAAAGGTTTTTTGAAGGCTGATGAAGATGCCAGCATTTAATTTAATAAACAGAAGTCCACATTCTTTGAATTTGATTCAAAGTGAGACAAGTTTAATTTTAATTTTTAATTTTAATGTTTCACTCCACACCATAAATCTGCTGATCAAAATCCTGCAACACCACACTGGAATGACTCCTCTGGCACAGACAAACCATCAAATAAACAAATGGGGTCTGCTGAGAGGAAGAACACTCAAAGCCTTACTGGCTGCATGTTCTCATCATCTGTATTATTTCACCAGGTTTGGTTTCAGAACTGTCGCGCTCGACACAAAAAGCAGCCGCCTCAGCTCGGCTTCTGTCAGAGCGCTCCGATGTCCCGGATGCCTCCGTCGCTGCCAGACGACATCCACTATTCACCGTTCAGCAGCCCCGACCGACCACATCTACTGGCCCTGCACGGATACCTGGACAGTGAGTTTAAAAGTCTCAGTGCCACTTTGTTGGGTTTGTGTTATTGTTGAACAGAAGAAGAAAAGTTTTAAAATGACATTCACTGCTTTAAATGCTTTGATTACAGTATATTTAATCATCTATTTCCCAACATTTTAACTTCATATTCAGCTGTTCTTTGTAGGTACTTGTATACTACTACTTTATACTTCTATTGCACAACATTTCAGATGGATATATTGTCCTTTTTTAACTCCACTACATTTATCTGACAGCTGTAGTTACTAGTTGTTTTGCAGATTAAGATTTTACATTAAAAAACATGAGCTGTTTATAAAATATGATGCACTATTATACATTAAACTACCCAACAGTATATAGAATAGTTCAAATCAGCTCCATGTCGACCAACTACAGCAGTAAAATACTACTTACACATTAACACATCAGTGATAAAATCCAATAACATAAGTATTTCATAGTGCAGTGTTGCTACTTTTTACTAAAGTAAAGTTTCTGGATACTTCCTCAACCAGCTGACAATAATGTGTAGTGAGATGCAGGGTGATTCGGGCCTAATGTCCACACTCAGACTCTCAGACTTTGAGACACGTTCCCGCAAAGTCCGTGAGGGTTTAGGGCCGTCCCACTGTCAAATCGCCAAGTCCTCGAGGGCTCTCTCGCTGACATTTTGAGCCCTTTATGAACACTTTCCGTAAATCTGCATTCCTGCAGACTTTGCCTGAGGGAATTACCCACAATTCATAGTTTTGTGACGTTGAACACGGGATTACCAGGGGAGGCCCAGAGGAAAAAAAAAAGGTAAACAAAGAGGACGGTACATGGGAGTTCAGCCTGGCAGATTACATTTACACAGATTTAAAATGGTACATAAAAAAAATCAACCATTTCTTCTAATTTTGCTAAATTATGCTGATGAGTAAATTGCTTATTTGACATGAAGGCTACGTCTCGTCTCATTAGGCCAGAGCCTGGAAGACATTCAAATCAGGCAGTTAAAAATTTTTAAATAAAAACCCACAATTGGCATCGTCAAGGTAACGTGCACCGCAAAGTGCTGTCCCATGCTTATTTATACCGTTTCAAGCCCTCGCAGCCTCTCACACTCAACCATTTACCAGGTGACGTCAGGTTCAGGGTTTAAGGCTTAGGGGGGGACATTGGGATTGGACCTTATTCTTGAGGTTCATGATGAAAAGGTTATAGTGCAATAAACAATATATAATTAGAGTATAAATACGGATTAGAAGAAATATGAAGGATTAAAATTCATGAATAAAAAAATAGAAATGTTTGCAAATAAATATCCACATTTTGGTTTGGTGTACATGTAGGTCAGCACTTTTCAGTACAAAAAAAGTAAAATACACATACGACATATTCTACAGTTTGCCACAGCTGGAAGGCAAAATATACAATAACATTTTGTTTGCAATTGAGTGAAAGTATGTAAATGTGCAGGGCCGTGCAAAGGATTTTCCTCGGTTTCTCTTCCTGACGTTTCTTCCTTTTCTTTTCCATTAAAGGATATTTTGGGGGGGGAGTTTTTTATTATCTGAATCGACGGTTTAAGGGTGGAGGGTGTCGTATGTGTCATAACCCTTTGAGGCAAATGTTTGATTTGTGATTTTGGGGCTATATAAATAAAAATGGCTTGACTTGAAAGGATTTACAAAGGACAATATGATAAAGTGCTGAAGTTTGAAACTCTGTATTGTAGTTTTAGTTTTATATTGTATAAAATACTGTCTCTGTCTCTATGGCTACACTTTGTATCTCTCATCAGCAGCATTTCCTTGAACTGCATTAACATGCTCACGTTGCTCCACAATCTCATGTTGTCTCTCTCTCGTCTTCTTCGTGCAGCTCATCCCTTCTCCGTCCTCGCCGCCCCGGGCCACTTGACCCACCCGTCCATCTCTTTACCACAGCTTCCCATCAGCCGCTGACCTCCTGCGTCTCCTTTTTCTGCGTCGTCACCACCCCGATGTTGATGTGAAAAAAATCCTTTGGGATGTACTGTCAGTAAATCTGCTCTGTTTGGGAGCCTAATCCCCGCCGGGCATGCAAGACTTGGGCGATCTGTTTTCAATCAGTTGGATTCTTCTTTGCTGTGAGACCGCTGAGTTAAACTCGTCTTTTAAAGACGGCAGACTGTGGAGAAACGTCCCGTCTCCACGCCAACGTGGGAGTTGTTTTATTTTGTTTTGATGCAGAGACGAAGACCACTTTTATTTTATTTTTCCTCTTTTTGTGATGGGACACAAAACATTGCATCAGGTCAGGATTGTTTTCCTTTTGTTTACCCACTCATACAAGGTATTTTAATTCTATTGCTGCAATATGAAAACAGGGAGTGTTGTAGCAGTGTTACAGGAAAACCTCAGCATTTTGTTTTTTGTATTGGTGATGAGCACATTTGCAGCTTTACTGTTTGTTGTTGTTGTATTGTTGTCGGAAGACTCTTATTTATTCAGAACAAAACTTCACTTTTAAAAAAAAAAAAGCACTTTTAAATGTGTCTTGAAATGAAATAATTCAGTGATTGTACATTGTAAATACTGCCACAGTTTAATAAAAATGTATCAGAGCTGTTATGGAAATGTTTGAGGATCAGGTGGATTTACTCGTGCAGAGAGAGCAAGAGTGTGTGTGTGTGTGTGTGTGTGTGTGTGTGTGTGTGTGTGTGTGTGTGTGTGTGTGTGTGCGTGTGTGTGCGTGTGTGTGCGTGTGTGTGTGTGTGTGTGTGTGTGTCTGAAAATGTCAAACAGAAATGTGAATGCAGCTCGACATTATCTCAGGGAACTATTTTTACACTAAGAGCCACAAAAATCAGCCTGTCAGAGGCCAAGTACCTGCAGTAACCTATTATTAAGAGCAATATCCTGCAACAAACCTGCACATCATCTTCAATTAACATGCTGTACTTAACAGGAAATATAATCAATCCGACTGTGAAAGCGTGGCCATTGATCGGGCAGCCTGTTGGCTTTTATGAGGCCTTCTTAACACAGATTATCCACAGTTGTTACATTGATTGACAGCACTTAAGGAGCTGCGATGTGAAGAATGAATGGGATACTTTGAGTTAAAGGATATCATTAGATCTGGATTTTCCAAACTGGATCAATGTGCCCTTTTATTTAACCACTAAAGTAAATTCATGAGTGTGCCACGCCTATGCACTTCCAGTTTCACAATGCTGAGAGCAACCGGCAGCCCGGCATTGGATTTTTGAGGCTGGATGAGATATTGATATTTGAGAGTTTAAGAAAATCTGATGATGATGTATCGGCCGGTATAGATTTTTTACATAAACACATAACATATACAAAGGATCCTTTAAATTTGTTTTCTTTTAAAGTCCAGATGAAATGAAAAATGCCTTTTTAAAAGGAACAGTGTGTAACATTTCAGGGCTCTATTAGCAGAGATGTAATATAATATTCATAACTATGTTTTCATTAGTTTATAATCACCTGAAACTAAGAATCGTTGTGTTTTCGTTAGCTTAGAATGAGCACTTCATATTTACATAGGGTCCTCTTCACGGAGTCCACCATGTTGCTCTGCCATGTTTCTACAGTAGCCCAGAACGGACAAAGCAAACACTGGCTCTAGAGAGCTGTTCGCGTTTTTACGTTACCTGAAGGCCACTGTAGTTTTCCGACACACTTGTGAAACTGCGGTAACGTGAGCCACAGAGTGCGAAACCGTGGTACCGCCAGCCAGCGTCTGACTACCATTGCTCCTAAAGTAGTGTTTTTATGGTAAGGATGGCCTCTGAGCGAGGCGAACGGCGTTACTACAGTTTTGCAATCGGCGGCTCACGTTACCGCAGTCTTGGAAAGGAATCTGCAACCACACCACTAGATGCCGCCAAATCCTACACACCGTACCTTTAAACAAACAATGTAGATTATCTTGTACTACAGCACACATTTTAAAGTCTACCCTTTGAAGAAAAACTTTAAGATTAAACACCTCAGTGCCCAACAGCCGTGGGATATTGTTATAAACCAAACGGCTGGTAAAAATAATCAGATTTTACGTGGAGTGGTTCTCCAGAAAAAAATGGCTAACTGCTAGCTTGTCAGAGAAGACACTTTTTTTGTTTGCAACAGGCTTTCAGGATCTCAAGCATCATTCTGAGAGGATTACTAAAAAAGAAAGCAGCAGGACAACGCGGTAAAACTGGACAAACATAACGTTAGCAGCCCAAACTGACAGCTCATATAAACAGGGGGTTGAACAGTAGCTATAACAGCAAGTTGAGGAAAACAGGAGTATGCTCAGTCGGGTTATCACCTTTGTTAAACTGTATGGGCAGCCTTGTTGCACTAAATGCCGTATGAATGACACAGGAATTCGCAAGTAGTTTCGCGTGCAGTAATAACGCCGTTCTTGCTTTTGGTGTGTCATTTGTAGGCCAATCTGTACTGACTGCAATGTAAATGCATGTATGCACGTAAATATGCTATATGCTTAGAGCTAATTACGTAGAATAAAAAGTGAAACAAACACAGTACTTTCAACCAGGAGACCGGCGTTTGAGGCATTGATGAGTTATTTTGAAGTTGCGTTAATGACGCGTTTACCATACTTCTGTTATGTTGTTTCCGTATGTATTCACGTATTTATTTTAAGCCCAACCATGACGTTTTTCCTAAACCTAACTAAGTGGTTGTGTTGCCTAAACTTAACTGCGGACGTTACCGTAGTTTTGTTGTGTGGCATAAAAATGACACGCGAAAAGGCTTTCTCATGACACGCGGAATGCCCTCGTAATGTCGTGCTATTTATATGCCTTCCCATGAGATCAGGTTGCTGTGAGATAACCCCACATGTCAAAGTGTAAAACTGTGTAATTTTCTGGTTTTGAATCTGTGCTAAGTAGTTGTTGCCTCACCATTTCGAGAGAGACACACACCGGGCGAGAGTGGTGGTGCATGGGTCCAACAACACAGGGTATTCATCCAGGAGACCGCTGTAGATGTCCCATGCGTTAAGTTTAATTTTCACTTTACAATCAGCTGTTTGTTCGTGTCCCGTGTTCACAACGTCAAATCACATTATTTTTATAGTAAAATCTTAGTTAGGTTAAAGAAAAAACAACATGGTTGGGCTTAAATTTGCTACGTGGTTTTGTTGCCTAAACCTAAGCAAGTGTTTTTGTTTAATACACAACATTAAGAACGTGTTTACTGCGACTGAAAAGTGACGCTGAGGGGTCTGACAAAGCCTCAGTGTGTGACGAGTTGGGATGAGAACGCGTTGGTTATATTGCTTTGGCCGTTGCTGTCGCTGAGATTGTGGCTATAGCTTTGGTCGTTATGATTACGGCTGTGACACATTAGTTTATAACGGGTGTAACACTAACTACATGCAGGGGTTGTGTTCAGTGAATTGACCTAGTTGGGCTGGATGAGTGTTGTATTGAAGCTACTGTATTCTCCCTACATAAATAAGTATTTCTTTAAATGATTTAGGGGGTATGTTCCCTGATTGTTGCTGCTGTATTTAGTTAAATGTCTGATTAGTTTTGAATACATTTTCTCTGAGGATTTAAAACAAGTGAACACACTCACATCTAATCGGAGTGAAAATACAGAAAGAGTGCGATCACATCTGTATTAATACAGTTTCAAGTGACGACGGTGTTTCTCCAGTTGCTTGTGGAGGAGCAGGAATGTCAAAAACACGACAGTCTGACCCAGCGGTGCCTTCACACCGACAGCAGAACTACAACAGATAAAACCACACACACAATGGTTCCCTTATACCACCAAAAGATTTAATTTAAGATGCCCAAACTGGACCAGGTGTATGTCTGTGTCTTTGTGTGGGAATGTACTGTATATCTGTGTATGAGGA